>NW_027365646.1:0-100851 GCF_046119375.1 Phyllobates terribilis | reverse complement strand
AGGAGCTGGCATCTCACTCTCTTTGAATCTTCTTTATCATGCTAAGAGGAGCAGGAAAAAGCAAAAAATTTCAGAATTGCACCTTGCAATGCGGAGAAATTACTGTTTGTGCATTTACAATATACATTGATTTTTGCCATTGAAAAACGTCCAGAAATGATTGAAGCTACTGACTGAATGAAAGGAGCTGGCATCTCACTCTCTTTGAATCTTCTTTATCATGCTAAGAGGAGCAGGAAAAAGCAAAAAATTTCAGAATTGCACCTTGCAATGCGGAGAAATTACTGTTTGTGCATTTACAATATTCATTGATTTTTGCCATTGAAAAACGTCCAGAAATGATTGAAGCTACTGACTGAATGAAAGGAGCTGGCATCTCACTCTCTTTGAATCTTCTTTATCATGCTAAGAGGAGCAGGAAAAAGCAAAAAATTTCAGAATTGCACCTTGCAATGCGGAGAAATTACTGTTTGTGCATTTACAATATTCATTGATTTTTGCCATTGAAAAACGTCCAGAAATGATTGAACCTACCGACTGAATGAAAGGAGCTGGCATCTCACTCTCTTTGAATCTTCTTTATCATGCTAAGAGGAGCAGGAAAAAGCAAAAAATTTCAGAATTGCACCTTGCAATGCGGAGAAATTACTGTTTGTGCATTTACAATATTCATTGATTTTTGCCATTGAAAAACGTCCAGAAATGATTGAAGCTACTGACTGAATGAAAGGAGCTGGCATCTCACTCTCTTTGAATCTTCTTTATCATGCTAAGAGGAGCAGGAAAAAGCAAAAAATTTCAGAATTGCACCTTGCAATGCGGAGAAATTACTGTTTGTGCATTTACAATATTCATTGATTTTTGCCATTGAAAAACATCATGTTATTCATATACCAAAAATGATTGAAGCTACTGAGTGAATGAAAGGAGCTGGCATCTCACTCTCTTTGAATCTTCTTTATCATGCTAAGAGGAGCAGGAAAAAGCAAAAAATTTCAGAATTGCACCTTGCAATGCGGAGAAATTACTGTTTGTGCATTTACAATATTCATTGATTTTTGCCATTGAAAAACGTCCAGAAATGATTGAAGCTACTGACTGAATGAAAGGAGCTGGCATCTCACTCTCTTTGAATCTTCTTTATCATGCTAAGAGGAGCAGGAAAAAGCAAAAAATTTCAGAATTGCACCTTGCAATGCGGAGAAATTACTGTTTGTGCATTTACAATATTCATTGATTTTTGCCATTGAAAAACATCATGTTATTCATATACCAGAAATGTTTGAAGCTACTGACTGAATGAAAGGAGCTGGCATGTCACTCTCTTTGAATCTTCTTTATCATGCTAAGAGGAGCAGGAAAAAGCAAAAAATTTCAGAATTGCACCTTGCAATGCGGAGAAATTACTGTTTGTGCATTTACAATATTCATTGATTTTTGCCATTGAAAAACGTCCAGAAATGATTGAAGCTACTGACTGAATGAAAGGAGCTGGCATCTCACTCTCTTTGAATCTTCTTTATCATGCTAAGAGGAGCAGGAAAAAGCAAAAAATTTCAGAATTGCACCTTGCAATGCGGAGAAATTACTGTTTGTGCATTTACAATATTCATTGATTTTTGCCATTGAAAAACATCATGTTATTCATATACCAGAAATGATTGAAGCTACTGACTGAATGAAAGGAGCTGGCATCTCACTCTCTTTGAATCTTCTTTATCATGCTAAGAGGAGCAGGAAAAAGCAAAAAATTTCAGAATTGCACCTTGCAATGCGGAGAAATTACTGTTTGTGCATTTACAATATTCATTGATTTTTGCCATTGAAAAACGTCCAGAAATGATTGAAGCTACTGACTGAATGAAAGGAGCTGGCATCTCACTCTCTTTGAATCTTCTTTATCATGCTAAGAGGAGCAGGAAAAAGCAAAAAATTTCAGAATTGCACCTTGCAATGCGGAGAAATTACTGTTTGTGCATTTACAATATTCATTGATTTTTGCCATTGAAAAACATCATGTTATTCATATACCAGAAATGTTTGAAGCTACTGACTGAATGAAAGGAGCTGGAATCTCACTCTCTTTGAATCTTCTTTATCATGCTAAGAGGAGCAGGAAAAAGCAAAAAATTTCAGAATTGCACCTTGCAATGCGGAGAAATTACTGTTTGTGCATTTACAATATTCATTGATTTTTGCCATTGAAAAACGTCCAGAAATGATTGAAGCTACTGACTGAATGAAAGGAGCTGGCATCTCACTCTCTTTGAATCTTCTTTATCATGCTAAGAGGAGCAGGAAAAAGCAAAAAATTTCAGAATTGCACCTTGCAATGCGGAGAAATTACTGTTTGTGCATTTACAATATACATTGATTTTTGCCATTGAAAAACGTCCAGAAATGATTGAAGCTACTGACTGAATGAAAGGAGCTGGCATCTCACTCTCTTTGAATCTTCTTTATCATGCTAAGAGGAGCAGGAAAAAGCAAAAAATTTTAGAATTGCACCTTGCAATGCGGAGAAATTACTGTTTGTGCATTTACAATATACATTGATTTTTGCCATTGAAAAACGTCCAGAAATGATTGAAGCTACTGACTGAATGTAAGGAGCTGGCATCTCACTCTCTTTGAATCTTCTTTATCATGCTAAGAGGAGCAGGAAAAAGCAAAAAATTTCAGAATTGCACCTTGCAATGCGGAGAAATTACTGTTTGTGCATTTACAATATTCATTGATTTTTGCCATTGAAAAACGTCCAGAAATGATTGAAGCTACTGACTGAATGAAAGGAGCTGGCATCTCACTCTCTTTGAATCTTCTTTATCATGCTAGGAGGAGCAGGAAAAAGCAAAAAATTTCAGAATTGCACCTTGCAATGCGGAGAAATTACTGTTTGTGCATTTACAATATTCATTGATTTTTGCCATTGAAAAACGTCCAGAAATGATTGAACCTACCGACTGAATGAAAGGAGCTGGCATCTCACTCTCTTTGAATCTTCTTTATCATGCTAAGAGGAGCAGGAAAAAGCAAAAAATTTCAGAATTGCACCTTGCAATGCGGAGAAATTACTGTTTGTGCATTTACAATATACATTGATTTTTGCCATTGAAAAACGTCCAGAAATGATTGAAGCTACTGACTGAATGAAAGGAGCTGGCATCTCACTCTCTTTGAATCTTCTTTATCATGCTAAGAGGAGCAGGAAAAAGCAAAAAATTTCAGAATTGCACCTTGCAATGCGGAGAAATTACTGTTTGTGCATTTACAATATTCATTGATTTTTGCCATTGAAAAACGTCCAGAAATGATTGAAGCTACTGACTGAATGAAAGGAGCTGGCATCTCACTCTCTTTGAATCTTCTTTATCATGCTAAGAGGAGCAGGAAAAAGCAAAAAATTTCAGAATTGCACCTTGCAATGCGGAGAAATTACTGTTTGTGCATTTACAATATTCATTGATTTTTGCCATTGAAAAACATCATGTTATTCATATACCAGAAATGTTTGAAGCTACTGACTGAATGAAAGGAGCTGGCATGTCACTCTCTTTGAATCTTCTTTATCATGCTAAGAGGAGCAGGAAAAAGCAAAAAATTTCAGAATTGCACCTTGCAATGCGGAGAAATTACTGTTTGTGCATTTACAATATTCATTGATTTTTGCCATTGAAAAACGTCCAGAAATGATTGAAGCTACTGACTGAATGAAAGGAGCTGGCATCTCACTCTCTTTGAATCTTCTTTATCATGCTAAGAGGAGCAGGAAAAAGCAAAAAATTTCAGAATTGCACCTTGCAATGCGGAGAAATTACTGTTTGTGCATTTACAATATTCATTGATTTTTGCCATTGAAAAACGTCCAGAAATGATTGAAGCTACTGACTGAATGAAAGGAGCTGGCATCTCACTCTCTTTGAATCTTCTTTATCATGCTAAGAGGAGCAGGAAAAAGCAAAAAATTTCAGAATTGCACCTTGCAATGCGGAGAAATTACTGTTTGTGCATTTACAATATTCATTGATTTTTGCCATTGAAAAACATCATGTTATTCATATACCAGAAATGTTTGAAGCTACTGACTGAATGAAAGGAGCTGGCATGTCACTCTCTTTGAATCTTCTTTATCATGCTAAGAGGAGCAGGAAAAAGCAAAAAATTTCAGAATTGCACCTTGCAATGCGGAGAAATTACTGTTTGTGCATTTACAATATTCATTGATTTTTGCCATTGAAAAACGTCCAGAAATGATTGAAGCTACTGACTGAATGAAAGGAGCTGGCATCTCACTCTCTTTGAATCTTCTTTATCATGCTAAGAGGAGCAGGAAAAAGCAAAAAATTTCAGAATTGCACCTTGCAATGCGGAGAAATTACTGTTTGTGCATTTACAATATTCATTGATTTTTGCCATTGAAAAACATCATGTTATTCATATACCAGAAATGATTGAAGCTACTGACTGAATGAAAGGAGCTGGCATCTCACTCTCTTTGAATCTTCTTTATCATGCTAAGAGGAGCAGGAAAAAGCAAAAAATTTCAGAATTGCACCTTGCAATGCGGAGAAATTACTGTTTGTGCATTTACAATATTCATTGATTTTTGCCATTGAAAAACGTCCAGAAATGATTGAAGCTACTGACTGAATGAAAGGAGCTGGCATCTCACTCTCTTTGAATCTTCTTTATCATGCTAAGAGGAGCAGGAAAAAGCAAAAAATTTCAGAATTGCACCTTGCAATGCGGAGAAATTACTGTTTGTGCATTTACAATATTCATTGATTTTTGCCATTGAAAAACATCATGTTATTCATATACCAGAAATGTTTGAAGCTACTGACTGAATGAAAGGAGCTGGAATCTCACTCTCTTTGAATCTTCTTTATCATGCTAAGAGGAGCAGGAAAAAGCAAAAAATTTCAGAATTGCACCTTGCAATGCGGAGAAATTACTGTTTGTGCATTTACAATATTCATTGATTTTTGCCATTGAAAAACGTCCAGAAATGATTGAAGCTACTGACTGAATGAAAGGAGCTGGCATCTCACTCTCTTTGAATCTTCTTTATCATGCTAAGAGGAGCAGGAAAAGGCAAAAAATTTCAGAATTGCACCTTGCAATGCGGAGAAATTACTGTTTGTGCATTTACAATATTCATTGATTTTTGCCATTGAAAAACATCATGTTATTCATATACCAGAAATGTTTGAAGCTACTGACTGAATGAAAGGAGCTGGCATCTCACTCTCTTTGAATCTTCTTTATCATGCTAAGAGGAGCAGGAAAAACCAAAAAATTTCAGAATTGCACCTTGCAATGCGAATAAATTACTGTTTGTGCATTTACAATATTCATTGATTTTTGCCATTGAAAAACATCATGTTATTCATATACCAGAAATGATTGAAGCTACTGACTGAATGAAAGGAGCTGGCATCTCACTCTCTTTGAATCTTCTTTATCATGCTAAGAGGAGCAGGAAAAAGCAAAACATTTCAGAATTGCACCTTGCAATGCGGAGAAATTACTGTTTGTGCATTTACAATATTCATTGATTTTTGCCATTGAAAAACATCATGTTATTCACATACCAGAAATGATTGAAGCTACTGACTGAATGAAAGGAGCTGGCATCTCACTCTCTTTGAATCTTCTTTATCATGCTAAGAGGAGCAGGAAAAAGCAAAAAATTTCAGAATTGCACCTCGCAATGCGGAGAAATTACTGTTTGTGCATTTACAATATTCATTGATTTTTGCCATTGAAAAACGTCCAGAAATGATTGAAGCTACTGACTGAATGAAAGGAGCTGGCATCTCACTCTCTTTGAATCTTCTTTATCATGTTAAGAGGAGCAGGAAAAAGCAAAAAATTTCAGAATTGCACCTTGCAATGCGGAGAAATTGCTGTTTGTGCATTTACAAAATTCATTGATTTTTGCCATTGAAAAACATCATGTTATTCATATACCAGAAATGTTTGAAGCTACTGACTGAATGAAAGGAGCTGGCATCTCACTCTCTTTGAATCTTCTTTATCATGCTAAGAGGAGCAGGAAAAAGCAAAAAATTTCAGAATTGCACCTTGCAATGCGGAGAAATTACTGTTTGTGCATTTACAATATTCATTGATTTTTGCCATTGAAAAACGTCCAGAAATGATTGAAGCTACTGACTGAATGAAAGGAGCTGGCATCTCACTCTCTTTGAATCTTCTTTATCATGCTAAGAGGAGCAGGAAAAAGCAAAAAATTTCAGAATTGCACCTTGCAATGCGGAGAAATTACTGTTTGTGCATTTACAATATACATTGATTTTTGCCATTGAAAAACGTCCAGAAATGATTGAAGCTACTGACTGAATGAAAGGAGCTGGCATCTCACTCTCTTTGAATCTTCTTTATCATGCTAAGAGGAGCAGGAAAAAGCAAAAAATTTCAGAATTGCACCTTGCAATGCGGAGAAATTACTGTTTGTGCATTTACAATATTCATTGATTTTTGCCGTTGAAAAAAGTCCAGAAATGATTGAAGCTACTGACTGAATGAAAGGAGCTGGCATCTCACTCTCTTTGAATCTTCTTTATCATGCTAAGAGGAGCAGGAAAAAGCAAAAAATTTCAGAATTGCACCTTGCAATGCGGAGAAATTACTGTTTGTGCATTTACAATATTCATTGATTTTTGCCATTGAAAAACATCATGTTATTCATATACCAGAAATGATTGAAGCTACTGACTGAATGAAAGGAGCTGGCATCTCACTCTCTTTGAATCTTCTTTATCATGCTAAGAGGAGCAGGAAAAAGCAAGAAATTTCAGAATTGCACCTTGCAATGCGGAGAAATTACTGTTTGTGCATTTACAATATTCATTGATTTTTGCCATTGAAAAACATCATGTTATTCATATACCAGAAATGTTTGAAGCTACTGACTGAATGAAAGGAGCTGGCATCTCACTCTCTTTGAATCTTCTTTATCATGCTAAGAGGAGCAGGAAAAAGCAAAAAATTTCAGAATTGCACCTTGCAATGTGGAGAAATTACTGTTTGTGCATTTACAATATTCATTGATTTTTACCATTGAAAAACGTCCAGAAATGATTGAAGCTACTGACTGAATGAAAGTAGCTGCCATCTCACTCTCTTTGAATCTTTTTTATCATGCTAAGAGGAGCAGGAAAAAGCAAAAAATTTCAGACTTGCACCTTGCAATGCGGAGAAATTACTGTTTGTGCATTTACAATATTCATTGATTTTTGCCATTGAAAAACATCATGTTATTCATATACCAGAAATGTTTGAAGCTACTGACTGAATGAAAGGAGCTGGCATCTCACTCTCTTTGAATCTTCTTTATCATGCTAAGAGGAGCAGGAAAAAGCAAAAAATTTCAGAATTGCACCTTGCAATGCGGAGAAATTAATTTTTGTGCATTTACAATATTCATTGATTTTTGCCATTGAAAAACGTCCAGAAATGATTGAAGCTACTGACTGAATGAAAGGAGCTGGCATCTCACTCTCTTTGAATCTTCTTTATCATGCTAAGAGGAGCAGGAAAAAGCAAAAAATTTCAGAATTGCACCTTGCAATGCGGAGAAATTACTGTTTGTGCATTTACAATATTCATTGATTTTTGCCATTGAAAAACGTCCAGAAATGATTGAAGCTACTGACTGAATGAAAGGAGCTGGCATCTCACTCTCTTTGAATCTTCTTTATCATGCTAAGAGGAGCAGGAAAAAGCAAAAAATTTCAGAATTGCACCTTGCAATGCGGAGAAATTACTGTTTGTGCATTTACAATATTCATTGATTTTTGCCATTGAAAAACGTCCAGAAATGATTGAAGCTACTGACTGAATGAAAGGAGCTGGCATCTCACTCTCTTTGAATCTTCTTTATCATGCTAAGAGGAGCAGGAAAAAGCAAAAAATTTCAGAATTGCACCTTGCAATGCGGAGAAATTACAGTTTGTGCATTTACAATATTCATTGATTTTTGCCATTGAGAAACGTCCAGAAATGATTGAAGCTACTGACTGAATGAAAGGAGCTGGCATCTCACTCTCTTTGAATCTTCTTTATCATGCTAAGAGGAGCAGGAAAAAGCAAAAAATTTCAGAATTGCACCTTGCAATGCGGAGAAATTACTGTTTGTGCATTTACAATATTCATTGATTTTTGCCATTGAAAAACATCATGTTATTCATATACCAGAAATGTTTGAAGCTACTGACTGAATGAAAGGAGCTGGCATGTCACTCTCTTTGAATCTTCTTTATCATGCTAAGAGGAGCAGGAAAAAGCAAAAAATTTCAGAATTGCACCTTGCAATGCGGAGAAATTACTGTTTGTGCATTTACAATATTCATTGATTTTTGCCATTGAAAAACGTCCAGAAATGATTGAAGCTACTGACTGAATGAAAGGAGCTGGCATCTCACTCTCTTTGAATCTTCTTTATCATGCTAAGAGGAGCAGGAAAAAGCAAAAAATTTCAGAATTGCACCTTGCAATGCGGAGAAATTACTGTTTGTGCATTTACAATATTCATTGATTTTTGCCATTGAAAAACATCATGTTATTCATATACCAGAAATGATTGAAGCTACTGACTGAATGAAAGGAGCTGGCATCTCACTCTCTTTGAATCTTCTTTATCATGCTAAGAGGAGCAGGAAAAAGCAAAAAATTTCAGAATTGCACCTTGCAATGCGGAGAAATTACTGTTTGTGCATTTACAATATTCATTGATTTTTGCCATTGAAAAACGTCCAGAAATGATTGAAGCTACTGACTGAATGAAAGGAGCTGGCATCTCACTCTCTTTGAATCTTCTTTATCATGCTAAGAGGAGCAGGAAAAAGCAAAAAATTTCAGAATTGCACCTTGCAATGCGGAGAAATTACTGTTTGTGCATTTACAATATTCATTGATTTTTGCCATTGAAAAACATCATGTTATTCATATACCAGAAATGTTTGAAGCTACTGACTGAATGAAAGGAGCTGGAATCTCACTCTCTTTGAATCTTCTTTATCATGCTAAGAGGAGCAGGAAAAAGCAAAAAATTTCAGAATTGCACCTTGCAATGCGGAGAAATTACTGTTTGTGCATTTACAATATTCATTGATTTTTGCCATTGAAAAACGTCCAGAAATGATTGAAGCTACTGACTGAATGAAAGGAGCTGGCATCTCACTCTCTTTGAATCTTCTTTATCATGCTAAGAGGAGCAGGAAAAGGCAAAAAATTTCAGAATTGCACCTTGCAATGCGGAGAAATTACTGTTTGTGCATTTACAATATTCATTGATTTTTGCCATTGAAAAACATCATGTTATACATATACCAGAAATGTTTGAAGCTACTGACTGAATGAAAGGAGCTGGCATCTCACTCTCTTTGAATCTTCTTTATCATGCTAAGAGGAGCAGGAAAAACCAAAAAATTTCAGAATTGCACCTTGCAATGCGAATAAATTACTGTTTGTGCATTTACAATATTCATTGATTTTTGCCATTGAAAAACATCATGTTATTCATATACCAGAAATGATTGAAGCTACTGACTGAATGAAAGGAGCTGGCATCTCACTCTCTTTGAATCTTCTTTATCATGCTAAGAGGAGCAGGAAAAAGCAAAACATTTCAGAATTGCACCTTGCAATGCGGAGAAATTACTGTTTGTGCATTTACAATATTCATTGATTTTTGCCATTGAAAAACATCATGTTATTCACATACCAGAAATGATTGAAGCTACTGACTGAATGAAAGGAGCTGGCATCTCACTCTCTTTGAATCTTCTTTATCATGCTAAGAGGAGCAGGAAAAAGCATAAAATTTCAGAATTGCACCTCGCAATGCGGAGAAATTACTGTTTGTGCATTTACAATATTCATTGATTTTTGCCATTGAAAAACGTCCAGAAATGATTGAAGCTACTGACTGAATGAAAGGAGCTGGCATCTCACTCTCTTTGAATCTTCTTTATCATGCTAAGAGGAGCAGGAAAAAGCAAAAAATTTCAGAATTGCACCTTGCAATGCGGAGAAATTGCTGTTTGTGCATTTACAAAATTCATTGATTTTTGCCATTGAAAAACATCATGTTATTCATATACCAGAAATGTTTGAAGCTACTGACTGAATGAAAGGAGCTGGCATCTCACTCTCTTTGAATCTTCTTTATCATGCTAAGAGGAGCAGGAAAAAGCAAAAAATTTCAGAATTGCACCTTGCAATGCGGAGAAATTACTGTTTGTGCATTTACAATATTCATTGATTTTTGCCATTGAAAAACGTCCAGAAATGATTGAAGCTACTGACTGAATGAAAGGAGCTGGCATCTCACTCTCTTTGAATCTTCTTTATCATGCTAAGAGGAGCAGGAAAAAGCAAAAAATTTCAGAATTGCACCTTGCAATGCGGAGAAATTACTGTTTGTGCATTTACAATATACATTGATTTTTGCCATTGAAAAACGTCCAGAAATGATTGAAGCTACTGACTGAATGAAAGGAGCTGGCATCTCACTCTCTTTGAATCTTCTTTATCATGCTAAGAGGAGCAGGAAAAAGCAAAAAATTTCAGAATTGCACCTTGCAATGCGGAGAAATTACTGTTTGTGCATTTACAATATTCATTGATTTTTGCCGTTGAAAAAAGTCCAGAAATGATTGAAGCTACTGACTGAATGAAAGGAGCTGGCATCTCACTCTCTTTGAATCTTCTTTATCATGCTAAGAGGAGCAGGAAAAAGCAAAAAATTTCAGAATTGCACCTTGCAATGCGGAGAAATTACTGTTTGTGCATTTACAATATTCATTGATTTTTGCCATTGAAAAACATCATGTTATTCATATACCAGAAATGATTGAAGCTACTGACTGAATGAAAGGAGCTGGCATCTCACTCTCTTTGAATCTTCTTTATCATGCTAAGAGGAGCAGGAAAAAGCAAGAAATTTCAGAATTGCACCTTGCAATGCGGAGAAATTACTGTTTGTGCATTTACAATATTCATTGATTTTTGCCATTGAAAAACATCATGTTATTCATATACCAGAAATGTTTGAAGCTACTGACTGAATGAAAGGAGCTGGCATCTCACTCTCTTTGAATCTTCTTTATCATGCTAAGAGGAGCAGGAAAAAGCAAAAAATTTCAGAATTGCACCTTGCAATGTGGAGAAATTACTGTTTGTGCATTTACAATATTCATTGATTTTTACCATTGAAAAACGTCCAGAAATGATTGAAGCTACTGACTGAATGAAAGTAGCTGCCATCTCACCCTCTTTGAATCTTTTTTATCATGCTAAGAGGAGCAGGAAAAAGCAAAAAATTTCAGACTTGCACCTTGCAATGCGGAGAAATTACTGTTTGTGCATTTACAATATTCATTGATTTTTGCCATTGAAAAACATCATGTTATTCATATACCAGAAATGTTTGAAGCTACTGACTGAATGAAAGGAGCTGGCATCTCACTCTCTTTGAATCTTCTTTATCATGCTAAGAGGAGCAGGAAAAAGCAAAAAATTTCAGAATTGCACCTTGCAATGCGGAGAAATTACTTTTTGTGCATTTACAATATTCATTGATTTTTGCCATTGAAAAACGTCCAGAAATGATTGAAGCTACTGACTGAATGAAAGGAGCTGGCATCTCACTCTCTTTGAATCTTCTTTATCATGCTAAGAGGAGCAGGAAAAAGCAAAAAATTTCAGAATTGCACCTTGCAATGCGGAGAAATTACTGTTTGTGCATTTACAATATTCATTGATTTTTGCCATTGAAAAACGTCCAGAAATGATTGAAGCTACTGACTGAATGAAAGGAGCTGGCATCTCACTCTCTTTGAATCTTCTTTATCATGCTAAGAGGAGCAGGAAAAAGCAAAAAATTTCAGAATTGCACCTTGCAATGCGGAGAAATTACTGTTTGTGCATTTACAATATTCATTGATTTTTGCCATTGAAAAACATGTAATTCATATACCAGAAATGTTTGAAGCTACTGACTGAATGAAAGGAGCTGGCACCTCACTCTCTTTGAATCTTCTTTATCATGCTAAGAGGAGCGGGAAAAAGCAAAAAATTTCAGAATTGCACCTTGCAATGCGGAGAAATTACTGTTTGTGCATTTACAATATTCATTGATTTTTGCCATTGAAAAACGTCCAGAAATGATTGAAGGTACTGACTGAATGAAAGGAGCTGGCATCTCACTCTCTTTGAATCTTCTTTATCATGCTAAGAGGAGCAGGAAAAAGCAAACAATTTCAGAATTGCACCTTGCAATGCGGAGAAATTACTGTTTGTGCATTTACAATATTCATTGATTTTTGCCATTGAAAAACGTCCAGAAATGATTGAAGCTACTGACTGAATGAAAGGAGCTGGCATCTCACTCTCTTTGAATCTTCTTTATCATGCTAAGAGGAGCAGGAAAAAGCAAAAAATTTCAGAATTGCACCTTGCAATGCGGAGAAATTACAGTTTGTGCATTTACAATATTCATTGATTTTTGCCATTGAGAAACGTCCAGAAATGATTGAAGCTACTGACTGAATGAAAGGAGCTGGCATCTCACTCTCTTTGAATCTTCTTTATCATGCTAAGAGGAACAGGAAAAAGCAAAAAATTTCAGAATTGCACCTTGCAATGCGGAGAAATTACTGTTTGTGCATTTACAACATTCATTGATTTTTGCCATTGAAAAACATCATGTTATTTATATACCAGAAATGTTTGAAGCTACTGACTGAATGAAAGGAGCTGGCATCTCACTCTCTTTGAATCTTCTTTATCATGCTAAGAGGAGCAGGAAAAAGCAAAAAATTTCAGAATTGCACCTTGCAATGTGGAGAAATTACTGTTTGTGCATTTACAATATTCATTGATTTTTACCATTGAAAAACGTCCAGAAATGATTGAAGCTACTGACTGAATGAAAGTAGCTGGCATCTCACTCTCTTTGAATTTTCTTTATCATGCTAAGAGGAGCAGGAAAAAGCAAAAAATTTCAGACTTGCACCTTGCAATGCGGAGAAATTACTGTTTGTGCATTTACAATATTCATTGATTTTTGCCATTGAAAAACATCATGTTATTCATATACCAGAAATGTTTGAAGCTACTGACTGAATGAAAGGAGCTGGCATCTCACTCTCTTTGAATCTTCTTTATCATGCTAAGAGGAGCAGGAAAAAGCAAAAAATTTCAGAATTGCACCTTGCAATGCGGAGAAATTACTGTTTGTGCATTTACAATATTCATTGATTTTTGCCATTGAAAAACATCATGTTATTCATATACAAGAAATGTTTGAAGCTACTGACTGAATGAAAGGAGCTGGCATCTCAATCTCTTTGAATCTTCTTTATCATGCTAAGAGGAGCAGGAAAAAGCAAAAAATTTCAGAATTGCACCTTGCAATGTGGAGAAATTACTGTTTGTGCATTTACAATATTCATTGATTTTTACCATTGAAAAACGTCCAGAAATGATTGAAGCTACTGACTGAATGAAAGTAGCTGGCATCTCACTCTCTTTGAATCTTCTTTATCATGCTAAGAGGAGCAGGAAAAAGCAAAAAATTTCAGACTTGCACCTTGCAATGCGGAGAAATTACTATTTGTGCATTTACAATATTCATAGATTTTTGCCATTGAAAAACATCATGTTATTCATATACCAGAAATGTTTGAAGCTACTGACTGAATGAAAGGAGCTGGCATCTCACTCTCTTTGAATCTTCTTTATCATGCTAAGAGGAGCAGGAAAAAGCAAAAAATTTCAGAATTGCACCTTGCAATGCGGAGAAATTACTGTTTGTGCATTTACAATATTCATTGATTTTTGCCATTGAAAAACATCATGTTATTCATATACCAGAAATGTTTGAAGCTACTGACTGAATGAAAGGAGCTGACATCTCACTCTCTTTGAATCTTCTTTATCATGCTAAGAGGAGCAGGAAAAAGCAAAAAATTTCAGAATTGCACCTTGCAATGCGGAGAAATTACTGTTTGTGCATTTACAATATTCATTGATTTTTGCCATTGAAAAATGTCCAGAAATGATTGAAGCTACTGACTGAATGAAAGGAGCTGGCATCTCACTCTCTTTGAATCATGCTAAGAGGAGCAGGAAAAAGCAAAAAATTTCAGAATTGCACCTTGCAATGTGGAGAAATTACTGTTTGTGCATTTACAATATTCATTGATTTTTACCATTGAAAAACGTCCAGAAATGATTGAAGCTACTGACTGAATGAAAGTAGCTGCCATCTCACTCTCTTTGAATCTTTTTTATCATGCTAAGAGGAGCAGGAAAAAGCAAAAAATTTCAGACTTGCACCTTGCAATGCGGAGAAATTACTGTTTGTGCATTTACAATATTCATTGATTTTTGCCATTGAAAAACATCATGTTATTCATATAACAGAAATGTTTGAAGCTACTGACTGAATGAAAGGAGCTGGCATCTCACTCTCTTTGAATCTTCTTTATCATGCTAAGAGGAGCAGGAAAAAGCAAAAAATTTCAGAATTGCACCTTGCAATGCGGAGAAATTACTTTTTGTGCATTTACAATATTCATTGATTTTTGCCATTGAAAAACGTCCAGAAATGATTGAAGCTACTGACTGAATGAAAGGAGCTGGCATCTCACTCTCTTTGAATCTTCTTTATCATGCTAAGAGGAGCAGGAAAAAGCAAAAAATTTCAGAATTGCACCTTGCAATGCGGAGAAATTACTGTTTGTGCATTTACAATATTCATTGATTTTTGCCATTGAAAAACGTCCAGAAATGATTGAAGCTACTGACTGAATGAAAGGAGCTGGCATCTCACTCTCTTTGAATCTTCTTTATCATGCTAAGAGGAGCAGGAAAAAGCAAAAAATTTCAGAATTGCACCTTGCAATGCGGAGAAATTACTGTTTGTGCATTTACAATATTCATTGATTTTTGCCATTGAAAAACATGTAATTCATATACCAGAAATGTTTGAAGCTACTGACTGAATGAAAGGAGCTGGCACCTCACTCTCTTTGAATCTTCTTTATCATGCTAAGAGGAGCGGGAAAAAGCAAAAAATTTCAGAATTGCACCTTGCAATGCGGAGAAATTACTGTTTGTGCATTTACAATATTCATTGATTTTTGCCATTGAAAAACGTCCAGAAATGATTGAAGGTACTGACTGAATGAAAGGAGCTGGCATCTCACTCTCTTTGAATCTTCTTTATCATGCTAAGAGGAGCAGGAAAAAGCAAAAAATTTCAGAATTGCACCTTGCAATGCGGAGAAATTACTGTTTGTGCATTTACAATATTCATTGATTTTTGCCATTGAAAAACGTCCAGAAATGATTGAAGCTACTGACTGAATGAAAGGAGCTGGCATCTCACTCTCTTTGAATCTTCTTTATCATGCTAAGAGGAGCAGGAAAAAGCAAAAAATTTCAGAATTGCACCTTGCAATGCGGAGAAATTACAGTTTGTGCATTTACAATATTCATTGATTTTTGCCATTGAGAAACGTCCAGAAATGATTGAAGCTACTGACTGAATGAAAGGGGCTGGCATCTCACTCTCTTTGAATCTTCTTTATCATGCTAAGAGGAACAGGAAAAAGCAAAAAATTTCAGAATTGCACCTTGCAATGCGGAGAAATTACTGTTTGTGCATTTACAATATTCATTGATTTTTGCCATTGAAAAACATCATGTTATTTATATACCAGAAATGTTTGAAGCTACTGACTGAATGAAAGGAGCTGGCATCTCACTCTCTTTGAATCTTCTTTATCATGCTAAGAGGAGCAGGAAAAAGCAAAAAATTTCAGAATTGCACCTTGCAATGTGGAGAAATTACTGTTTGTGCATTTACAATATTCATTGATTTTTACCATTGAAAAACGTCCAGAAATGATTGAAGCTACTGACTGAATGAAAGTAGCTGGCATCTCACTCTCTTTGAATTTTCTTTATCATGCTAAGAGGAGCAGGAAAAAGCAAAAAATTTCAGACTTGCACCTTGCAATGCGGAGAAATTACTGTTTGTGCATTTACAATATTCATTGATTTTTGCCATTGAAAAACATCATGTTATTCATATACCAGAAATGTTTGAAGCTACTGACTGAATGAAAGGAGCTGGCATCTCACTCTCTTTGAATCTTCTTTATCATGCTAAGAGGAGCAGGAAAAAGCAAAAAATTTCAGAATTGCACCTTGCAATGCGGAGAAATTACTGTTTGTGCATTTACAATATTCATTGATTTTTGCCATTGAAAAACATCATGTTATTCATATACAAGAAATGTTTGAAGCTACTGACTGAATGAAAGGAGCTGGCATCTCAATCTCTTTGAATCTTCTTTATCATGCTAAGAGGAGCAGGAAAAAGCAAAAAATTTCAGAATTGCACCTTGCAATGTGGAGAAATTACTGTTTGTGCATTTACAATATTCATTGATTTTTACCATTGAAAAACGTCCAGAAATGATTGAAGCTACTGACTGAATGAAAGTAGCTGGCATCTCACTCTCTTTGAATCTTCTTTATCATGCTAAGAGGAGCAGGAAAAAGCAAAAAATTTCAGACTTGCACCTTGCAATGCGGAGAAATTACTATTTGTGCATTTACAATATTCATTGATTTTTGCCATTGAAAAACATCATGTTATTCATATACCAGAAATGTTTGAAGCTACTGACTGAATGAAAGGAGCTGGCATCTCACTCTCTTTGAATCTTCTTTATCATGCTAAGAGGAGCAGGAAAAAGCAAAAAATTTCAGAATTGCACCTTGCAATGCGGAGAAATTACTGTTTGTGCATTTACAATATTCATTGATTTTTGCCATTGAAAAACATCATGTTATTCATATACCAGAAATGTTTGAAGCTACTGACTGAATGAAAGGAGCTGACATCTCACTCTCTTTGAATCTTCTTTATCATGCTAAGAGGAGCAGGAAAAAGCAAAAAATTTCAGAATTGCACCTTGCAATGCGGAGAAATTACTGTTTGTGCATTTACAATATTCATTGATTTTTGCCATTGAAAAACGTCCAGAAATGATTGAAGCTACTGACTGAATGAAAGGAGCTGGCATCTCACTCTCTTTGAATCTTCTTTATCATGCTAAGAGGAGCAGGAAAAAGCAAAAAATTTCAGAATTGCACCTTGCAATGCGGAGAAATTACAGTTTGTGCATTTACAATATTCATTGATTTTTGCCATTGAGAAACGTCCAGAAATGATTGAAGCTACTGACTGAATGAAAGGGGCTGGCATCTCACTCTCTTTGAATCTTCTTTATCATGCTAAGAGGAACAGGAAAAAGCAAAAAATTTCAGAATTGCACCTTGCAATGCGGAGAAATTACTGTTTGTGCATTTACAATATTCATTGATTTTTGCCATTGAAAAACATCATGTTATTTATATACCAGAAATGTTTGAAGCTACTGACTGAATGAAAGGAGCTGGCATCTCACTCTCTTTGAATCTTCTTTATCATGCTAAGAGGAGCAGGAAAAAGCAAAAAATTTCAGAATTGCACCTTGCAATGTGGAGAAATTACTGTTTGTGCATTTACAATATTCATTGATTTTTACCATTGAAAAACGTCCAGAAATGATTGAAGCTACTGACTGAATGAAAGTAGCTGGCATCTCACTCTCTTTGAATTTTCTTTATCATGCTAAGAGGAGCAGGAAAAAGCAAAAAATTTCAGACTTGCACCTTGCAATGCGGAGAAATTACTGTTTGTGCATTTACAATATTCATTGATTTTTGCCATTGAAAAACATCATGTTATTCATATACCAGAAATGTTTGAAGCTACTGACTGAATGAAAGGAGCTGGCATCTCACTCTCTTTGAATCTTCTTTATCATGCTAAGAGGAGCAGGAAAAAGCAAAAAATTTCAGAATTGCACCTTGCAATGCGGAGAAATTACTGTTTGTGCATTTACAATATTCATTGATTTTTGCCATTGAAAAACATCATGTTATTCATATACAAGAAATGTTTGAAGCTACTGACTGAATGAAAGGAGCTGGCATCTCAATCTCTTTGAATCTTCTTTATCATGCTAAGAGGAGCAGGAAAAAGCAAAAAATTTCAGAATTGCACCTTGCAATGTGGAGAAATTACTGTTTGTGCATTTACAATATTCATTGATTTTTACCATTGAAAAACGTCCAGAAATGATTGAAGCTACTGACTGAATGAAAGTAGCTGGCATCTCACTCTCTTTGAATCTTCTTTATCATGCTAAGAGGAGCAGGAAAAAGCAAAAAATTTCAGACTTGCACCTTGCAATGCGGAGAAATTACTATTTGTGCATTTACAATATTCATTGATTTTTGCCATTGAAAAACATCATGTTATTCATATACCAGAAATGTTTGAAGCTACTGACTGAATGAAAGGAGCTGGCATCTCACTCTCTTTGAATCTTCTTTATCATGCTAAGAGGAGCAGGAAAAAGCAAAAAATTTCAGAATTGCACCTTGCAATGCGGAGAAATTACTGTTTGTGCATTTACAATATTCATTGATTTTTGCCATTGAAAAACATCATGTTATTCATATACCAGAAATGTTTGAAGCTACTGACTGAATGAAAGGAGCTGACATCTCACTCTCTTTGAATCTTCTTTATCATGCTAAGAGGAGCAGGAAAAAGCAAAAAATTTCAGAATTGCACCTTGCAATGCGGAGAAATTACTGTTTGTGCATTTACAATATTCATTGATTTTTGCCATTGAAAAATGTCCAGAAATGATTGAAGCTACTGACTGAATGAAAGGAGCTGGCATCTCACTCTCTTTGAATCATGCTAAGAGGAGCAGGAAAAAGCAAAAAATTTCAGAATTGCACCTTACAATGCGGAGAAATTACTGTTTGTGCATTTACAATATTCATTGATTTTTGCCATGGAAAAACATCATGTTATTCATATACCAGAAATGTTTGAAGCTACTGACTGAATGAAAGGAGCTGGCATCTCACTCTCTTTGAATCTTCTTTATCATGCTAAGAGGAGCAGGAAAAAGCAAAAAATTTTAGAATTGCACCTTGCAATGTGGAGAAATTACTGTTTGTGCATTTACAATATTCATTGATTTTTACCATTGAAAAACGTCCAGAAATGATTGAAGCTACTGACTGAATGAAAGTAGCTGGCATCTCACTCTCTTTGAATCTTCTTTATCATGCTAAGAGGAGCAGGAAAAAGCAAAAAATTTCAGACTTGCACCTTGCAATGCGGAGAAATTACTATTTGTGCATTTACAATATTCATAGATTTTTGCCATTGAAAAACATCATGTTATTCATATACCAGAAATGTTTGAAGCTACTGACTGAATGAAAGGAGCTGGCATCTCACTCTCTTTGAATCTTCTTTATCATCCTAAGAGGAGCAGGAAAAAGCAAAAAATTTCAGAATTGCACCTTGCAATGCGGAGAAATTACTGTTTGTGCATTTACAATATTCATTGATTTTTGCCATTGAAAAACATCATGTTATTCATATACCAGAAATGTTTGAAGCTACTGACTGAATGAAAGGAGCTGACATCTCACTCTCTTTGAATCTTCTTTATCATGCTAAGAGGAGCAGGAAAAAGCAAAAAATTTCAGAATTGCACCTTGCAATGCGGAGAAATTACTGTTTGTGCATTTACAATATTCATTGATTTTTGCCATTGAAAAATGTCCAGAAATGATTGAAGCTACTGACTGAATGAAAGGAGCTGGCATCTCACTCTCTTTGAATCATGCTAAGAGGAGCAGGAAAAAGCAAAAAATTTCAGAATTGCACCTTGCAATGTGGAGAAATTACTGTTTGTGCATTTACAATATTCATTGATTTTTACCATTGAAAAACGTCCAGAAATGATTGAAGCTACTGACTGAATGAAAGTAGCTGCCATCTCACTCTCTTTGAATCTTTTTTATCATGCTAAGAGGAGCAGGAAAAAGCAAAAAATTTCAGACTTGCACCTTGCAATGCGGAGAAATTACTGTTTGTGCATTTACAATATTCATTGATTTTTGCCATTGAAAAACATCATGTTATTCATATACCAGAAATGTTTGAAGCTACTGACTGAATGAAAGGAGCTGGCATCTCACTCTCTTTGAATCTTCTTTATCATGCTAAGAGGAGCAGGAAAAAGCAAAAAATTTCAGAATTGCACCTTGCAATGCGGAGAAATTACTTTTTGTGCATTTACAATATTCATTGATTTTTGCCATTGAAAAACGTCCAGAAATGATTGAAGCTACTGACTGAATGAAAGGAGCTGGCATCTCACTCTCTTTGAATCTTCTTTATCATGCTAAGAGGAGCAGGAAAAAGCAAAAAATTTCAGAATTGCACCTTGCAATGCGGAGAAATTACTGTTTGTGCATTTACAATATTCATTGATTTTTGCCATTGAAAAACGTCCAGAAATGATTGAAGCTACTGACTGAATGAAAGGAGCTGGCATCTCACTCTCTTTGAATCTTCTTTATCATGCTAAGAGGAGCAGGAAAAAGCAAAAAATTTCAGAATTGCACCTTGCAATGCGGAGAAATTACTGTTTGTGCATTTACAATATTCATTGATTTTTGCCATTGAAAAACATGTAATTCATATACCAGAAATGTTTGAAGCTACTGACTGAATGAAAGGAGCTGGCACCTCACTCTCTTTGAATCTTCTTTATCATGCTAAGAGGAGCGGGAAAAAGCAAAAAATTTCAGAATTGCACCTTGCAATGCGGAGAAATTACTGTTTGTGCATTTACAATATTCATTGATTTTTGCCATTGAAAAACGTCCAGAAATGATTGAAGGTACTGACTGAATGAAAGGAGCTGGCATCTCACTCTCTTTGAATCTTCTTTATCATGCTAAGAGGAGCAGGAAAAAGCAAAAAATTTCAGAATTGCACCTTGCAATGCAGAGAAATTACTGTTTGTGCATTTACAATATTCATTGATTTTTGCCATTGAAAAACGTCCAGAAATGATTGAAGCTACTGACTGAATGAAAGGAGCTGGCATCTCACTCTCTTTGAATCTTCTTTATCATGCTAAGAGGAGCAGGAAAAAGCAAAAAATTTCAGAATTGCACCTTGCAATGCGGAGAAATTACAGTTTGTGCATTTACAATATTCATTGATTTTTGCCATTGAGAAACGTCCAGAAATGATTGAAGCTACTGACTGAATGAAAGGAGCTGGCATCTCACTCTCTTTGAATCTTCTTTATCATGCTAAGAGGAACAGGAAAAAGCAAAAAATTTCAGAATTGCACCTTGCAATGCGGAGAAATTACTGTTTGTGCATTTACAATATTCATTGATTTTTGCCATTGAAAAACATCATGTTATTTATATACCAGAAATGTTTGAAGCTACTGACTGAATGAAAGGAGCTGGCATCTCACTCTCTTTGAATCTTCTTTATCATGCTAAGAGGAGCAGGAAAAAGCAAAAAATTTCAGAATTGCACCTTGCAATGTGGAGAAATTACTGTTTGTGCATTTACAATATTCATTGATTTTTACCATTGAAAAACGTCCAGAAATGATTGAAGCTACTGACTGAATGAAAGTAGCTGGCATCTCACTCTCTTTGAATTTTCTTTATCATGCTAAGAGGAGCAGGAAAAAGCAAAAAATTTCAGACTTGCACCTTGCAATGCGGAGAAATTACTGTTTGTGCATTTACAATATTCATTGATTTTTGCCATTGAAAAACATCATGTTATTCATATACCAGAAATGTTTGAAGCTACTGACTGAATGAAAGGAGCTGGCATCTCACTCTCTTTGAATCTTCTTTATCATGCTAAGAGGAGCAGGAAAAAGCAAAAAATTTCAGAATTGCACCTTGCAATGCGGAGAAATTACTGTTTGTGCATTTACAATATTCATTGATTTTTGCCATTGAAAAACATCATGTTATTCATATACAAGAAATGTTTGAAGCTACTGACTGAATGAAAGGAGCTGGCATCTCAATCTCTTTGAATCTTCTTTATCATGCTAAGAGGAGCAGGAAAAAGCAAAAAATTTCAGAATTGCACCTTGCAATGTGGAGAAATTACTGTTTGTGCATTTACAATATTCATTGATTTTTACCATTGAAAAACGTCCAGAAATGATTGAAGCTACTGACTGAATGAAAGTAGCTGGCATCTCACTCTCTTTGAATCTTCTTTATCATGCTAAGAGGAGCAGGAAAAAGCAAAAAATTTCAGACTTGCACCTTGCAATGCGGAGAAATTACTATTTGTGCATTTACAATATTCATTGATTTTTGCCATTGAAAAACATCATGTTATTCATATACCAGAAATGTTTGAAGCTACTGACTGAATGAAAGGAGCTGGCATCTCACTCTCTTTGAATCTTCTTTATCATGCTAAGAGGAGCAGGAAAAAGCAAAAAATTTCAGAATTGCACCTTGCAATGCGGAGAAATTACTGTTTGTGCATTTACAATATTCATTGATTTTTGCCATTGAAAAACATCATGTTATTCATATACCAGAAATGTTTGAAGCTACTGACTGAATGAAAGGAGCTGACATCTCACTCTCTTTGAATCTTCTTTATCATGCTAAGAGGAGCAGGAAAAAGCAAAAAATTTCAGAATTGCACCTTGCAATGCGGAGAAATTACTGTTTGTGCATTTACAATATTCATTGATTTTTGCCATTGAAAAATGTCCAGAAATGATTGAAGCTACTGACTGAATGAAAGGAGCTGGCATCTCACTCTCTTTGAATCATGCTAAGAGGAGCAGGAAAAAGCAAAAAATTTCAGAATTGCACCTTACAATGCGGAGAAATTACTGTTTGTGCATTTACAATATTCATTGATTTTTGCCATGGAAAAACATCATGTTATTCATATACCAGAAATGTTTGAAGCTACTGACTGAATGAAAGGAGCTGGCATCTCACTCTCTTTGAATCTTCTTTATCATGCTAAGAGGAGCAGGAAAAAGCAAAAAATTTTAGAATTGCACCTTGCAATGTGGAGAAATTACTGTTTGTGCATTTACAATATTCATTGATTTTTACCATTGAAAAACGTCCAGAAATGATTGAAGCTACTGACTGAATGAAAGTAGCTGGCATCTCACTCTCTTTGAATCTTCTTTATCATGCTAAGAGGAACAGGAAAAAGCAAAAAATTTCAGACTTGCACCTTGCAATGCGGAGAAATTACTGTTTGTGCATTTACAATATTCATTGATTTTTGCCATTGAAAAACATCATGTTATTCATATACCAGAAATGTTTGAAGCTACTGACTGAATGAAAGGAGCTGGCATCTCACTCTCTTTGAATCTTCTTTATCATGCTAAGAGGAGCAGGAAAAAGCAAAAAATTTCAGAATTGCACCTTGCAATGCGGAGAAATTACTGTTTGTGCATTTACAATATTCATTGATTTTTGCCATTGAAAAACGTCCAGAAATGATTGAAGCTACTGACTGAATGAAAGGAGCTGGCATCTCACTCTCTTTGAATCTTCTTTATCATGCTAAGAGGAGCAGGAAAAAGCAAAAAATTTCAGAATTGCACCTTGCAATGCGGAGAAATTACTGTTTGTGCATTTACAATATTCATTGATTTTTGCCATTGAAAAACGTCCAGAAATGATTGAAGCTACTGACTGAATGAAAGGAGCTGGCATCTCACGCTCTTTGAATCTTCTTTATCATGCTAAGAGGAGCAGGAAAAAGCAAAAAATTTCAGAATTGCACCTTGCAATGCGGAGAAATTACTGTTTGTGCATTTACAATATTCATTGATTTTTGCCATTGAAAAACATGTTATTCATATACCAGAAATGTTTGAAGCTACTGACTGAATGAAAGGAGCTGGCACCTCACTCTCTTTGAATCTTCTTTATCATGCTAAGAGGAGCGGGAAAAAGCAAAAAATTTCAGAATTGCACCTTGCAATGCGGAAAAATTACTGTTTGTGCATTTACAATATTCATTGATTTTTGCCATTGAAAAACGTCCAGAAATGATTGAAGGTACTGACTGAATGAAAGGAGCTGGCATCTCACTCTCTTTGAATCTTCTTTATCATGCTAAGAGGAGCAGGAAAAAGCAAAAAATTTCAGAATTGCACCTTGCAATGCGGAGAAATTACTGTTTGTGCATTTACAATATTCATTGATTTTTGCCATTGAAAAACGTCCAGAAATGATTGAAGCTACTGACTGAATGAAAGGAGCTGGCATCTCACTCTCTTTGAATCTTCTTTATCATGCTAAGAGGAGCAGGAAAAAGCAAAAAATTTCAGAATTGCACCTTGCAATGCGGAGAAATTACAGTTTGTGCATTTACAATATTCATTGATTTTTGCCATTGAAAAACATCCAGAAATGATTGAAGCTACTGACTGAATGAAAGGAGCTGGCATCTCACTCTCTTTGAATCTTCTTTATCATGCTAAGAGGAGCAGGAAAAAGCAAAAAATTTCAGAATTGCACCTTGCAATGCGGAGAAATTACTGTTTGTGCATTTACAATATTCATTGATTTTTGCCATTGAAAAACATCATGTTATTCATATACCAGAAATGTTTGAAGCTACTGACTGAATGAAAGGAGCTGGCATCTCACTCTCTTTGAATCTTCTTTATCATGCTAAGAGGAGCAGGAAAAAGCAAAAAATTTCACAATTGCACCTTGCAATGTGGAGAAATTACTGTTTGTGCATTTACAATATTCATTGATTTTTACCATTGAAAAACGTCCAGAAATGATTGAAGCTACTGACTGAATGAAAGTAGCTGGCATCTCACTCTCTTTGAATCTTCTTTATCATGCTAAGAGGAGCAGGAAAAAGCAAAAAATTTCAGACTTGCACCTTGCAATGCGGAGAAATTACTGTTTGTGCATTTACAATATTCATTGATTTTTCCCATTGAAAAACATCATGTTATTCATATACCAGAAATGTTTGAAGCTACTGACTGAATGAAAGGAGCTGGCATCTCACTCTCTTTGAATCTTCTTTATCATGCTAAGAGGAGCAGGAAAAAGCAAAAAATTTCAGAATTGCACCTTGCAATGCGGAGAAATTACTGTTTGTGCATTTACAATATTCATTGATTTTTGCCATTGAAAAACATCATGTTATTCATATACCAGAAATGTTTGAAGCTACTGACTGAATGAAAGGAGCTGGCATCTCAATCTCTTTGAATCTTCTTTATCATGCTAAGAGGAGCAGGATAAAGCAAAAAATTTCAGAATTGCACCTTGCAATGTGGAGAAATTACTGTTTGTGCATTTACAATATTCATTGATTTTTACCATTGAAAAATGTCCAGAAATGATTGAAGCTACTGACTGAATGAAAGTAGCTGGCATCTCACTCTCTTTGAATCTCCTTTATCATGCTAAGAGGAGCAGGAAAAAGCAAAAAATTTCAGACTTGCACCTTGCAATGCGGAGAAATTACTGTTTGTGCATTTACAATATTCATTGATTTTTGCCATTGAAAAACATCATGTTATTCATATACCAGAAATGTTTGAAGCTACTGACTGAATGAAAGGAGCTGGCATCTCACTCTCTTTGAATCTTCTTTATCATGCTAAGAGGAGCAGGAAAAAGCAAAAAATTTCAGACTTGCACCTTGCAATGCGGAGAAATTACTGTTTGTGCATTTACAATATTCATTGATTTTTGCCATTGAAAAACATCATGTTATTCATATACCAGAAATGTTTGAAGCTACTGACTGAATGAAAGGAACTGGCATCTCACTCTCTTTGAATCTTCTTTATCATGCTAAGAGGAGCAGGAAAAAGCAAAAAATTTCAGAATTGCAACTTGCAATGCGGAGAAATTACTGTTTGTGCATTTACAATATTCATTGATTTTTGCCATTGAAAAACGTCCAGAAATGATTGAAGGTACTGACTGAATGAAAGGAGCTGGCATCTCACTCTCTTTGAATCTTCTTTATCATTCTAAGAGGAGCAGGAAAAAGCAAAAAATTTCAGAATTGCACCTTGCAATGCGGAGAAATTACTGTTTGTGCATTTACAATATTCATTGATTTTTGCCATTGAAAAACGTCCAGAAATGATTGAAGCTACTGACTCAATGAATGGAGCTGGCATCTCACTCTCTTTGAATCTTCTTTATCATGCTAAGAGGAGCAGGAAAAAGCAAAAAATTTCAGAATTGCACCTTGCAATGCGGAGAAATTACAGTTTGTGCATTTACAATATTCATTGATTTTTGCCATTGAAAAACGTCCAGAAATGATTGAAGCTACTGACTGAATGAAAGGAGCTGGCATCTCACTCTCTTTGAATCTTCTTTATCATGCTAAGAGGAGCAGGAAAAAGCAAAAAATTTCAGAATTGCACCTTGCAATGCGGAGAAATTACTGTTTGTGCATTTACAATATTCGTTGATTTTTGCCATTGAAAAACGTCCAGAAATGATTGAAGCTACTGACTGAATGAAAGGAGCTGGCATCTCACTCTCTTTGAATCTTCTTTATCATGCTAAGAGGAGCAGGAAAAAGCAAAAAATTTCAGAATTGCACCTTGCAATGCGGAGAAATTACAGTTTGTGCATTTACAATATTCATTGATTTTTGCCATTGAAAAACGTCCAGAAATGATTGAAGCTACTGACTGAATGAAAGGAGCTGGCATCTCACTCTCTTTGAATCTTCTTTATCATGCTAAGAGGAGCAGGAAAAAGCAAAAAATTTTAGAATTGCACCTTGCAATGCGGAGAAATTACTGTTTGTGCATTTACAATATTCATTGATTTTTGCCATTGAAAAACATGTTATTCATATACCAGAAATGTTTGAAGCTCCTGACTGAATGAAAGGAGCTGGCACCTCACTCTCTTTGAATCTTCTTTATCATGCTAAGAGGAGCAGGAAAAAGCAAAAAATTTCAGAATTGCACCTTGCAATGCGGAGAAATTACTGTTTGTGCATTTACAATATTCATTGATTTTTGCCATTGAAAAACGTCCAGAAATGATTGAAGCTACTGACTGAATGAAAGGAGCTGGCATCTCACTCTCTTTGAATCTTCTTTATCATGCTAAGAGGAGCAGGAAAAAGCAAAAAATTTCAGAATTGCACCTTGCAATGCGGAGAAATTACTGTTTGTGCATTTACAATATTCATTGATTTTTGCCATTGAAAATGTCCAGAAATGATTGAAGCTACTGACTGAATGAAAGGAGCTGGCATCTCACTCTCTTTGAATCTTCTTTATCATGCTAAGAGGAGCAGGAAAAAGCAAAAAATTTCAGAATTGCTCCTTGCAATGCGGAGAAATTACTGTTTGTGCATTTACAATATTCATTGATTTTTGCGATTGAAAAACATCATGTTATTCATATACCAGAAATGATTGAAGCTACTGACTGAATGAAAGGAGCTGGCATCTCATTCTCTTTGAGTCTTCTTTATCATGCTAAGAGGAGCAGGAAAAAGTAAAAAATTTCAGAATTGCACCTTGCAATGCGGAGAAATTACTGTTTGTGCATTTACAATATTCAATGATTTTTGCCATTGAAAAACGTCCAGAAATGATTGAAGCTACTGACTGAATGAAAGGAGCTGGCATCTCACTCTCTTTGAATCTTGTTTATCATGCTAAGAGGAGCAGGAAAAAGCAAAAAATTTCAGAATTGCACCTTGCAATGCGGAGAAATTACTGTTTGTGCATTTACAATATTCATTGATTTTTGCCATTGAAAAACGTCCAGAAATGATTGAAGCTACTGACTGAATGAAAGGAGCTGGCATCTCACTCTCTTTGAATCTTCTTTATCATGCTAAGAGGAGCAGGAAAAAGCCAAAAATTTCAGAATTGCACCTTGCACTGCGGAGAAATTACTGTTTGTGCATTTACAATATTCATTGATTTTTGCTATTGAAAAACATCATGTTATTCATATACCAGAAATGATTGAAGCTACTGACTGAATGAAAGGAGCTGGCATCTCACTCTCTTTGAATCTTCTTTATCATGCTAAGAGGAGCAGGAAAAAGCAAAAAATTTCAGAATTGCACCTTGCAATGCGGAGAAATTGCAGTTTGTGCATTTACAATATTCATTGATTTTTGCCATTGAAAAACGTCCAGAAATGATTGAAGCTACTGACTGAATGAAAGGAGCTGGCATCTCACTCTCTTTGAATCTTCTTTATCATGCTAAGAGGAGCAGGAAAAAGCAAAAAATTTCAGAATTGCACCTTGCAATGCGGAGAAATTACTGTTTGTGCATTTACAATATTCATTGATTTTTGCCATTGAAAAACATCATGTTATTCATATACCAGAAATGATTGAAGCTACTGACTGAATGAAAGAAGCTGGCATCTCACTCTCTTTGAATCTTCTTTATCATGCTAAGAGGAGCAGGAAAAAGCAAAAAATTTCAGAATTGCACCTTGCAATGCGGAGAAATTGCAGTTTGTGCATTTACAATATTCATTGATTTTTGCCATTGAAAAACGTCCAGAAATGATTGAAGCTACTGACTGAATGAAAGGAGCTGGCATCTCACTCTCTTTGAATCTTCTTTATCATGCTAAGAGGAGCAGGAAAAAGCAAAAAATTTCAGAATTGCACCTTGCAATGCGGAGAAATTACTGTTTGTGCAATTACAATATTCATTGATTTTTGCCATTGAAAAACGTCCAGAAATGATTGAAGCTACTGACTGAATGAAAGGAGCTGGCATCTCACTCTCTTTGAATCTTCTTTATCATGCTAAGAGGAGCAGGAAAAAGCAAAAAATTTCAGAATTGCACCTTGCAATGCGGAGAAATTACTGTTTGTGCATTTACAATATTCATTGATTTTTGCCATTGAAAAATGTCCAGAAATGATTGAAGCTACTGACTGAATGAAAGGAGCTGGCATCTCACTCTCTTTGAATCTTCTTTATCATGCTAAGAGGAGCAGGAAAAAGCAAAAAATTTCAGAATTGCGCCTTGCAATGCGGAGAAATTACTGTTTGTGCATTTACAAAATTCATTGATTTTTGCCATTGAAAAACATCATGTTATTCATATACCAGAAATGATTGAAGCTACTGACTGAAGGAAAGGATCTGGCATCTCACTCTCTTTGAATCTTCTTTGTCATGCTAAGAGGAGCAGGAAAAAGCAAAAAATTTCAGAATTGCACCTTGCAATGCGGAGAAATTACTGTTTGTGCATTTACAATATTCATTGATTTTTGCCATTGAAAAACGTCCAGAAATGATTGAAGCTACTGACTGAATGAAAGGAGCTGGCATCTCACTCTCTTTGAATCTTCTTTATCATGCTAAGAGGAGCAGGAAAAAGCAAAACATTTCAGAATTGCACCTTGCAATGCGGAGAAATTACTGTTTGTGCATTTACAATATTCATTGATTTTTGCGATTGAAAAACATCATGTTATTCATATACCAGAAATGATTGAAGCTACTGACTGAATGAAAGGAGCTGGCATCTCACTCTCTTTGAATCTTCTTTATCATGCTAAGAGGAGCAGGAAAAAGTAAAAAATTTCAGAATTGCACCTTGCAATGTGGAGAAATTACTGTTTGTGCATTTACAATATTCAATGATTTTTGCCATTGAAAAACGTCCAGAAATGATTGAAGCTACTGACTGAATGAAAGGAGCTGGCATCTCACTCTCTTTGAATCTTCTTTATCATGCTAAGAGGAGCAGGAAAAAGCAAAAAATTTCAGAATTGCACCTTGCAATGCGGAGAAATTACTGTTTGTGCATTTACAATATTCATTGATTTTTGCCATTGAAAAACGTCCAGAAATGATTGAAGCTACTGACTGAATGAAAGGAGCTGGCATCTCACTCTCTTTGAATCTTCTTTATCATGCTAAGAGGAGCAGGAAAAAGCAAAAAATTTCAGAATTGCACCTTGCAATGCGGAGAAATTACTGTTTGTGCATTTACAATATTCATTGATTTTTGCCATTGAAAAATGTCCAGAAATGATTGAAGCTACTGACTGAATGAAAGGAGCTGGCATCTCACTCTCTTTGAATCTTCTTTATCATGCTAAGAGGAGCAGGAAAAAGCAAAAAATTTCAGAATTGCGCCTTGCAATGCGGAGAAATTACTGTTTGTGCATTTACAAAATTCATTGATTTTTGCCATTGAAAAACATCATGTTATTCATATACCAGAAATGATTGAAGCTACTGACTGAAGGAAAGGATCTGGCATCTCACTCTCTTTGAATCTTCTTTATCATGCTAAGAGGAGCAGGAAAAAGCAAAACATTTCAGAATTGCACCTTGCAATGCGGAGAAATTACTGTTTGTGCATTTACAATATTCATTGATTTTTGCGACTGAAAAACATCATGTTATTCATATACCAGAAATGATTGAAGCTACTGACTGAATGAAAGGAGCTGGCATCTCACTCTCTTTGAATCTTCTTTATCATGCTAAGAGGAGCAGGAAAAAGTAAAAAATTTCAGAATTGCACCTTGCAATGCGGAGAAATTACTGTTTGTGCATTTACAATATTCAATGATTTTTGCCATTGAAAAACGTCCAGAAATGATTGAAGCTACTGACTGAATGAAAGGAGCTGGCATCTCACTCTCTTTGAATCTTCTTTATCATGCTAAGAGGAGCAGGAAAAAGCAAAAAATTTCAGAATTGCACCTTGCAATGCGGAGAAATTACTGTTTGTGAATTTACAATATTCATTGATTTTTGCCATTGAAAAACATCATGTTATTCATATACCAGAAATGATTGAAGCTACTGACTGAATGAAAGGAGCTGGCATCTCACTCTCTTTGAATCTTCTTTATCATGCTAAGAGGAGCAGGAAAAAGCAAAAAATTTCAGAATTGCACCTTGCAATGCGGAGAAATTGCAGTTTGTGCATTTACAATATTCATTGATTTTTGCCATTGAAAAACGTCCAGAAATGATTGAAGCTACTGACTGAATGAAAGGAGCTGGCATCTCACTCTCTTTGAATCTTCTTTATCATGCTAAGAGGAGCAGGAAAAAGCAAAAAATTTCAGAATTGCACCTTGCAATGCGGAGAAATTACTGTTTGTGCATTTACAATATTCATTGATTTTTGCCATTGAAAAACGTCCAGAAATGATTGAAGCTACTGACTGAATGAAAGGAGCTGGCATCTCACTCTCTTTGAATCTTCTTTATCATGCTAAGAGGAGCAGGAAAAAGCAAAAAATTTCAGAATTGCACCTTGCAATGCGGAGAAATTACTGTTTGTGCATTTACAATATTCATTGATTTTTGCCTTTGAAAAACATCATGTTATTCATATACCAGAAATGTTTGAAGCTACTGACTGAATGAAAGGAGCTGGCATCTCACTCTCTTTGAATCTTCTTTATCATGCTAAGAGGAGCAGGTAAAAGCAAAAAATTTCAGAATTGCACCTTGCAATGCGGAGAAATTACTGTTTGTGCATTTACAATATTCATTGATTTTTGCCATTGAAAAACGTCCAGAAATGATTGAAGCTACTGACTGAATGAAAGGAGCTGGCATCTCACTCTCTTTGAATCTTCTTTATCATGCTAAGAGGAGCAGGAAAAGGCAAAAAATTTCAGAATTGCACCTTGCAATGCGGAGAAATTACTGTTTGTGCATTTACAATATTCATTGATTTTTGCCATTGAAAAACATCATGTTATTCATATACCAGAAATGATTGAAGCTACTGACTGAATGAAAGGAGCTGGCATCTCATTCTCTTTGAATCTTCTTTATCATGCTAAGAGGAGCAGGAAAAAGTAAAAAATTTCAGAATTGCACCTTGCAATGCGGAGAAATTACTGTTTGTGCATTTACAATATTCAATGATTTTTGCCATTGAAAAACTTCCAGAAATGATTGAAGCTACTGACTGAATGAAAGGAGCTGGCATCTCACTCTCTTTGAATCTTGTTTATCATGCTAAGAGGAGCAGGAAAAAGCAAAAAATTTCAGAATTGCACCTTGCAATGCGGAGAAATTACTGTTTGTGCATTTACAATATTCATTGATTTTTGCCATTGAAAAACGTCCAGAAATGATTGAAGCTACTGACTGAATGAAAGGAGCTGGCATCTCACTCTCTTTGAATCTTCTTTATCATGCTAAGAGGAGCAGGAAAAAGCCAAAAATTTCAGAATTGCACCTTGCAATGCGGAGAAATTACTGTTTGTGCATTTACAATATTCATTGATTTTTGCTATTGAAAAACATCATGTTATTCATATACCAGAAATGATTGAAGCTACTGACTGAATGAAAGGAGCTGGCATCTCACTCTCTTTGAATCTTCTTTATCATGCTAAGAGGAGCAGGAAAAAGCAAAAAATTTCAGAATTGCACCTTGCAATGCGGAGAAATTGCAGTTTGTGCATTTACAATATTCATTGATTTTTGCCATTGAAAAACGTCCAGAAATGATTGAAGCTACTGACTGAATGAAAGGAGCTGGCATCTCACTCTCTTTGAATCTTCTTTATCATGCTAAGAGGAGCAGGAAAAAGCAAAAAATTTCAGAATTGCACCTTGCAATGCGGAGAAATTACTGTTTGTGCATTTACAATATTCATTGATTTTTGCCATTGAAAAACATCATGTTATTCATATACCAGAAATGATTGAAGCTACTGACTGAATGAAAGGAGCTGGCATCTCACTCTCTTTGAATCTTCTTTATCATGCTAAGAGGAGCAGGAAAAAGCAAAAAATTTCAGAATTGCACCTTGCAATGCGGAGAAATTGCAGTTTGTGCATTTACAATATTCATTGATTTTTGCCATTGAAAAACGTCCAGAAATGATTGAAGCTACTGACTGAATGAAAGGAGCTGGCATCTCACTCTCTTTGAATCTTCTTTATCATGCTAAGAGGAGCAGGAAAAAGCAAAAAATTTCAGAATTGCACCTTGCAATGCGGAGAAATTACTGTTTGTGCATTTACAATATTCATTGATTTTTGCCATTGAAAAACGTCCAGAAATGATTGAAGCTACTGACTGAATGAAAGGAGCTGGCATCTCACTCTCTTTGAATCTTCTTTATCATGCTAAGAGGAGCAGGAAAAAGCAAAAAATTTCAGAATTGCACCTTGCAATGCGGAGAAATTACTGTTTGTGCATTTACAATATTCATTGATTTTTGCCATTGAAAAATGTCCAGAAATGATTGAAGCTACTGACTGAATGAAAGGAGCTGGCATCTCACTCTCTTTGAATCTTCTTTATCATGCTAAGAGGAGCAGGAAAAAGCAAAAAATTTCAGAATTGCGCCTTGCAATGCGGAGAAATTACTGTTTGTGCATTTACAAAAATCATTGATTTTTGCCATTGAAAAACATCATGTTATTCATATACCAGAAATGATTGAAGCTACTGACTGAAGGAAAGGATCTGGCATCTCACTCTCTTTGAATCTTCTTTGTCATGCTAAGAGGAGCAGGAAAAAGCAAAAAATTTCAGAATTGCACCTTGCAATGCGGAGAAATTACTGTTTGTGCATTTACAATATTCATTGATTTTTGCCATTGAAAAACGTCCAGAAATGATTGAAGCTACTGACTGAATGAAAGGAGCTGGCATCTCACTCTCTTTGAATCTTCTTTATCATGCTAAGAGGAGCAGGAAAAAGCAAAACATTTCAGAATTGCACCTTGCAATGCGGAGAAATTACTGTTTGTGCATTTACAATATTCATTGATTTTTGCCATTGAAAAATGTCCAGAAATGATTGAAGCTACTGACTGAATGAAAGGAGCTGGCATCTCACTCTCTTTGAATCTTCTTTATCATGCTAAGAGGAGCAGGAAAAAGCAAAAAATTTCAGAATTGCGCCTTGCAATGCGGAGAAATTACTGTTTGTGCATTTACAAAATTCATTGATTTTTGCCATTGAAAAACATCATGTTATTCATATACCAGAAATGATTGAAGCTACTGACTGAAGGAAAGGATCTGGCATCTCACTCTCTTTGAATCTTCTTTGTCATGCTAAGAGGAGCAGGAAAAAGCAAAAAATTTCAGAATTGCACCTTGCAATGCGGAGAAATTACTGTTTGTGCATTTACAATATTCATTGATTTTTGCCATTGAAAAACGTCCAGAAATGATTGAAGCTACTGACTGAATGAAAGGAGCTGGCATCTCACTCTCTTTGAATCTTCTTTATCATGCTAAGAGGAGCAGGATAAAGCAAAACATTTCAGAATTGCACCTTGCAATGCGGAGAAATTACTGTTTGTGCATTTACAATATTCATTGATTTTTGCGATTGAAAAACATCATGTTATTCATATACCAGAAATGATTGAAGCTACTGACTGAATGAAAGGAGCTGGCATCTCACTCTCTTTGAATCTTCTTTATCATGCTAAGAGGAGCAGGAAAAAGTAAAAAATTTCAGAATTGCACCTTGCAATGCGGAGAAATTACTGTTTGTGCATTTACAATATTCAATGATTTTTGCCATTGAAAAACGTCCAGAAATGATTGAAGCTACTGACTGAATGAAAGGAGCTGGCATCTCACTCTCTTTGAATCTTCTTTATCATGCTAAGAGGAGCAGGAAAAAGCAAAAAATTTCAGAATTGCACCTTGCAATGCGGAGAAATTACTGTTTGTGCATTTACAATATTCATTGATTTTTGCCATTGAAAAACGTCCAGAAATGATTGAAGCTACTGACTGAATGAAAGGAGCTGGCATCTCACTCTCTTTGAATCTTCTTTATCATGCTAAGAGGAGCAGGAAAAAGCAAAAAATTTCAGAATTGCACCTTGCAATGCGGAGAAATTACTGTTTGTGCATTTACAATATTCATTGATTTTTGCCATTGAAAAATGTCCAGAAATGATTGAAGCTACTGACTGAATGAAAGGAGCTGGCATCTCACTCTCTTTGAAACTTCTTTATCATGCTAAGAGGAGCAGGAAAAAGAAAAAATTTCAGAATTGCGCCTTGCAATGCGGAGAAATTACTGTTTGTGCATTTACAAAATTCATTGATTTTTGCCATTGAAAAACATCATGTTATTCATATACCAGAAATGATTGAAGCTACTGACTGAAGGAAAGGATCTGGCATCTCACTCTCTTTGAATCTTCTTTGTCATGCTAAGAGGAGCAGGAAAAAGCAAAAAATTTCAGAATTGCACCTTGCAATGCGGAGAAATTACTGTTTGTGCATTTACAATATTCATTGATTTTTGCCATTGAAAAACGTCCAGAAATGATTGAAGCTACTGACTGAATGAAAGGAGCTGGCATCTCACTCTCTTTGAATCTTCTTTATCATGCTAAGAGGAGCAGGAAAAAGCAAAACATTTCAGAATTGCACCTTGCAATGCGGAGAAATTACTGTTTGTGCATTTACAATATTCATTGATTTTTGCGATTGAAAAACATCATGTTATTCATATACCAGAAATGATTGAAGCTACTGACTGAATGAAAGGAGCTGTGGCATCTCACTCTCTTTGAATCTTCTTTATCATGCTAAGAGGAGCAGGAAAAAGTAAAAAATTTCAGAATTGCACCTTGCAATGCGGAGAAATTACTGTTTGTGCATTTACAATATTCAATGATTTTTGCCATTGAAAAACGTCCAGAAATGATTGAAGCTACTGACTGAATGAAAGGAGCTGGCATCTCACTCTCTTTGAATCTTCTTTATCATGCTAAGAGGAGCAGGAAAAAGCAAAAAATTTCAGAATTGCACCTTGCAATGCGGAGAAATTACTGTTTGTGCATTTACAATATTCATTGATTTTTGCCATTGAAAAACATCATGTTATTCATATACCAGAAATGATTGAAGCTACTGACTGAATGAAAGGAGCTGGCATCTCACTCTCAATGAATCTTCTTTATCATGCTAAGAGAAGCAGGAAAAAGCAAAAAATTTCAGAATTGCACCTTGCAATGCGGAGAAATTGCAGTTTGTGCATTTACAATATTCATTGATTTTTGCCATTGAAAAACGTCCAGAAATGATTGAAGCTACTGACTGAATGAAAGGAGCTGGCATCTCACTCTCTTTGAATCTTCTTTTTCATGCTAAGAGGAGCAGGAAAAAGCAAAAAATTTCAGAATTGCACCTTGCAATGCGGAGAAATTACTGTTTGTGCATTTACAATATTCATTGATTTTTGCCATTGAAAAACGTCCAGAAATGATTGAAGCTACTGACTGAATGAAAGGAGCTGGCATCTCACTCTCTTTGAATCTTCTTTATCATGCTAAGAGGAGCAGGAAAAAGCAAAAAATTTCAGAATTGCACCTTGCAATGCGGAGAAATTACTGTTTGTGCATTTACAATATTCATTGATTTTTGCCATTGAAAAATGTCCAGAAATGATTGAAGCTACTGACTGAATGAAAGGAGCTGGCATCTCACTCTCTTTGAATCTTCTTTATCATGCTAAGAGGAGCAGGAAAAAGCAAAAAATTTCAGAATTGCGCCTTGCAATGCGGAGAAATTACTGTTTGTGCATTTACAAAATTCATTGATTTTTGCCATTGAAAAACATCATGTTATTCATATACCAGAAATGATTGAAGCTACTGACTGAAGGAAAGGATCTGGCATCTCACTCTCTTTGAATCTTCTTTGTCATGCTAAGAGGAGCAGGAAAAAGCAAAAAATTTCAGAATTGCACCTTGCAATGCGGAGAAATTACTGTTTGTGCATTTACAATATTCATTGATTTTTGCCATTGAAAAACGTCCAGAAATGATTGAAGCTACTGACTGAATGAAAGGAGCTGGCATCTCACTCTCTTTGAATCTTCTTTATCATGCTAAGAGGAGCAGGAAAAAGCAAAACATTTCAGAATTGCACCTTGCAATGCGGAGAAATTACTGTTTGTGCATTTACAATATTCATTGATTTTTGCCATTGAAAAATGTCCAGAAATGATTGAAGCTACTGACTGAATGAAAGGAGCTGGCATCTCACTCTCTTTGAATCTTCTTTATCATGCTAAGAGGAGCAGGAAAAAGCAAAAAATTTCAGAATTGCGCCTTGCAATGCGGAGAAATTACTGTTTGTGCATTTACAAAATTCATTGATTTTTGCCATTGAAAAACATCATGTTATTCATATACCAGAAATGATTGAAGCTACTGACTGAAGGAAAGGATCTGGCATCTCACTCTCTTTGAATCTTCTTTGTCATGCTAAGAGGAGCAGGAAAAAGCAAAAAATTTCAGAATTGCACCTTGCAATGCGGAGAAATTACTGTTTGTGCATTTACAATATTCATTGATTTTTGCCATTGAAAAACGTCCAGAAATGATTGAAGCTACTGACTGAATGAAAGGAGCTGGCATCTCACTCTCTTTGAATCTTCTTTATCATGCTAAGAGGAGCAGGAAAAAGCAAAACATTTCAGAATTGCACCTTGCAATGCGGAGAAATTACTGTTTGTGCATTTACAATATTCATTGATTTTTGCGATTGAAAAACATCATGTTATTCATATACCAGAAATGATTGAAGCTACTGACTGAATGAAAGGAGCTGGCATCTCACTCTCTCTGAATCTTCTTTATCATGCTAAGAGGAGCAGGAAAAAGTAAAAAATTTCAGAATTGCACCTTGCAATGCGGAGAAATTACTGTTTGTGCATTTACAATATTCAATGATTTTTGCCATTGAAAAACGTCCAGAAATGATTGAAGCTACTGACTGAATGAAAGGAGCTGGCATCTCACTCTCTTTGAATCTTCTTTATCATGCTAAGAGGAGCAGGAAAAAGCAAAAAATTTCAGAATTGCACCTTGCAATGCGGAGAAATTACTGTTTGTGCATTTACAATATTCATTGATTTTTGCCATTGAAAAACGTCCAGAAATGATTGAAGCTACGGACTGAATGAAAGGAGCTGGCATCTCACTCTCTTTGAATCTTCTTTATCATGCTAAGAGGAGCAGGAAAAAGCAAAAAATTTCAGAATTGCACCTTGCAATGCGGAGAAATTACTGTTTGTGCATTTACAATATTCATTGATTTTTGCCATTGAAAAATGTCCAGAAATGATTGAAGCTACTGACTGAATGAAAGGAGCTGGCATCTCACTCTCTTTGAAACTTCTTTATCATGCTAAGAGGAGCAGGAAAAAGAAAAAATTTCAGAATTGCGCCTTGCAATGCGGAGAAATTACTGTTTGTGCATTTACAAAATTCATTGATTTTTGCCATTGAAAAACATCATGTTATTCATATACCAGAAATGATTGAAGCTACTGACTGAAGGAAAGGATCTGGCATCTCACTCTCTTTGAATCTTCTTTGTCATGCTAAGAGGAGCAGGAAAAAGCAAAAAATTTCAGAATTGCACCTTGCAATGCGGAGAAATTACTGTTTGTGCATTTACAATATTCATTGATTTTTGCCATTGAAAAACGTCCAGAAATGATTGAAGCTACTGACTGAATGAAAGGAGCTGGCATCTCACTCTCTTTGAATCTTCTTTATCATGCTAAGAGGAGCAGGAAAAAGCAAAACATTTCAGAATTGCACCTTGCAATGCGGAGAAATTACTGTTTGTGCATTTACAATATTCATTGATTTTTGCGATTGAAAAACATCATGTTATTCATATACCAGAAATGATTGAAGCTACTGACTGAATGAAAGGAGCTGTGGCATCTCACTCTCTTTGAATCTTCTTTATCATGCTAAGAGGAGCAGGAAAAAGTAAAAAATTTCAGAATTGCACCTTGCAATGCGGAGAAATTACTGTTTGTGCATTTACAATATTCAATGATTTTTGCCATTGAAAAACGTCCAGAAATGATTGAAGCTACTGACTGAATGAAAGGAGCTGGCATCTCACTCTCTTTGAATCTTCTTTATCATGCTAAGAGGAGCAGGAAAAAGCAAAAAATTTCAGAATTGCACCTTGCAATGCGGAGAAACTACTGTTTGTGCATTTACAATATTCATTGATTTTTGCCATTGAAAAACATCATGTTATTCATATACCAGAAATGATTGAAGCTACTGACTGAATGAAAGGAGCTGGCATCTCACTCTCTTTGAATCTTCTTTATCATGCTAAGAGGAGCAGGAAAAAGCAAAAAATTTCAGAATTGCACCTTGCAATGCGGAGAAATTGCAGTTTGTGCATTTACAATATTCATTGATTTTTGCCATTGAAAAACGTCCAGAAATGATTGAAGCTACTGACTGAATGAAAGGAGCTGGCATCTCACTCTCTTTGAATCTTCTTTATCATGCTAAGAGGAGCAGGAAAAAGCAAAAAATTTCAGAATTGCACCTTGCAATGCGGAGAAATTACTGTTTGTGCATTTACAATATTCATTGATTTTTGCCATTGAAAAACGTCCAGAAATGATTGAAGCTACTGACTGAATGAAAGGAGCTGGCATCTCACTCTCTTTGAATCTTCTTTATCATGCTAAGAGGAGCAGGAAAAAGCAAAAAATTTCAGAATTGCACCTTGCAATGCGGAGAAATTACTGTTTGTGCATTTACAATATTCAATGATTTTTGCCATTGAAAAACGTCCAGAAATGATTGAAGCTACTGACTGAATGAAAGGAGCTGGCATCTCACTCTCTTTGAATCTTCTTTATCATGCTAAGAGGAGCAGGAAAAAGCAAAAAATATCAGAATTGCACTTTGCAATGCGGAGAAACTACTGTTTGTGCATTTACAATATTCATTGATTTTTGCCATTGAAAAACATCATGTTATTCATATACCAGAAATGATTGAAGCTACTGACTGAATGAAAGGAGCTGGCATCTCACTCTCTTTGAATCTTCTTTATCATGCTAAGAGGAGCAGGAAAAAGCAAAAAATTTCAGAATTGCACCTTGCAATGCGGAGAAATTGCAGTTTGTGCATTTACAATATTCATTGATTTTTGCCATTGAAAAACGTCCAGAAATGATTGAAGCTACTGACTGAATGAAAGGAGCTGGCATCTCACTCTCTTTGAATCTTCTTTATCATGCTAAGAGGAGCAGGAAAAAGCAAAAAATTTCAGAATTGCACCTTGCAATGCGGAGAAATTACTGTTTGTGCATTTACAATATTCATTGATTTTTGCCATTGAAAAACGTCCAGAAATGATTGAAGCTACTGACTGAATGAAAGGAGCTGGCATCTCACTCTCTTTGAATCTTCTTTATCATGCTAAGAGGAGCAGGAAAAAGCAAAAAATTTCAGAATTGCACCTTGCAATGCGGAGAAATTACTGTTTGTGCATTTACAATATTCATTGATTTTTGCCATTGAAAAACATCATGTTATTCATATACCAGAAATGTTTGAAGCTACTGACTGAATGAAAGGAGCTGGCATCTCACTCTCTTTGAATCTTCTTTATCATGCTAAGAGGAGCAGGAAAAAGCAAAAAATTTCAGAATTGCACCTTGCAATGCGGAGAAATTACTGTTTGTGCATTTACAATATTCATTGATTTTTGCCATTGAAAAACGTCCAGAAATGATTGAAGCTACTGACTGAATGAAAGGAGCTGGCATCTCACTCTCTTTGAATCTTCTTTATCATGCTAAGAGGAGCAGGAAAAGGCAAAAAATTTCAGAATTGCACCTTGCAATGCGGAGAAATTACTGTTTGTGCATTTATAATATTCATTGATTTTTGCCATTGAAAAACATCATGTTATTCATATACCAGAAATGATTGAAGCTACTGACTGAAAGAAAGGAGCTGGCATCCCACTCTCTTTGAATCTTCTTTATCATGCTAAGAGGAGCAGGAAAAAGCAAAAAATTTCAGAATTGCACCTTGCAATGCGGAGAAATTACTGTTTGTGCATTTACAATATTCATTGATTTTTGCCATTGAAAAACATCATGTTATTCATATACCAGAAATGATTGAAGCTACTGACTGAATGAAAGGAGCTGGCATCTCACTCTCTTTGAATCTTCTTTATCATGCTAAGAGGAGCAGGAAAAAGCAAAAAATTTCAGAATTGCACCTTGCAATGCGGAGAAATTACTGTTTGTGCATTTACAATATTCATTGATTTTTGCCATTGAAAAACGTCCAGAAATGATTGAAGCTACTGACTGAATGAAAGGAGCTGGCATCTCACTCTCTTTGAATCTTCTTTATCATGCTAAGAGGAGCAGGAAAAAGCAAAAAAATTCAGAATTACACCTTGCAATGCGGAGAAATTACTGTTTGTGCATTTACAATATTCATTGATTTTTGCCATTGAAAAACATCATGTTATTCATATACCAGAAATGATTGAAGCTACTGACTGAATGAAAGGAGCTGGCATCTCACTCTCTTTGAATCTTCTTTTTCATGCTAAGAGGAGCAGGAAAAAGTAAAAAATTTCAGAATTGCACCTTGCAATGCGGAGAAATTACTGTTTGTGCATTTACAATATTCATTGATTTTTGCCATTGAAAAACGTCCAGAAATGATTGAAGCTACTGACTGAATGAAAGGAGCTGGCATCTCAGTCTCTTTGAATCTTCTTTATCATGCTAAGAGGAGCAGGAAAAAGCAAAAAATTTCAGAATTGCACCTTGCAATGCGGAGAAATTACTGCTTGTGCATTTACAATATTCATTGATTTTTGCCATTGAAAAACGTCCAGAAATGATTGAAGCTACTGACTGAATGAAAGGAGCTGGCATCTCACTCTCTTTGAATCTTCTTTATCATGCTAAGAGGAGCAGGAAAAAGCAAAAAATTTCAGAATTGCACCTTGCAATACGGAGAAATTAGTTTGTGCATTTACAATATTCATTGATTTTTGCCATTGAAAAACGTCCAGAAATGATTGAAGCTACTGACTGAATGAAAGGAGCTGGCATCTCACTCTCTTTGAATCTTCTTTATCATGCTAAGAGGAGCAGGAAAAAGCAAAAAATTTCAGAATTGCACCTTGCAATGCGGAGAAATTACTGTTTGTGCATTTACAATATTCATTGATTTTTGCCATTGAAAAACGTCCAGAAATGATTGAAGCTACTGACTGAATGAAAGGAGCTGGCATCTCACTCTCTTTGAATCTTCTTTATCATGCTAAGAGGAGCAGGAAAAAGCAAAAAATTTCAGAATTGCACCTTGCAATGCGGAGAAATTACTGTTTGTGCATTTACAATATTCATTGATTTTTGCCGTTGAAAAACGTCCAGAAATGATTGAAGCTACTGACTGAATGAAAGGAGCTGGCATCTCACTCTCTTTGAATCTTCTTTATCATGCTAAGAGGAGCAGGAAAAAGCAAAAAATTTCAGAATTGCACCTTGCAATGCGGAGAAATTACTGTTTGTGCATTTACAATATTCATTGATTTTTGCCATTGAAAAACATCCAGAAATGATTGAAGCTACTGACTGAATGAAAGGAGCTGGCATCTCACTCTCTTTGAATCTTCTTTATCATGCTAAGAGGAGCAGGAAAAAGCAAAAAATTTCAGAATTGCACCTTGCAATGCGGAGAAATTACTGTTTGTGCATTTACAATATTCATTGATTTTTGCCATTGTTAAACATCATGTTATTCATATACCAGAAATGATTGAAGCTACTGACTGAATGAAAGGAGCTGGCATCTCACTCTCTTTGAATCTTCTTTATCATGCTAAGAGGAGCAGGAAAAAGCAAAAAATTTCAGAATTGCACCTTGCAATGCGGAGAAATTACTGTTTGTGCATTTACAATATTCATTGATTTTTGCCATTGAAAAACGTCCAGAAATGTTTGAAGCTACTGACTGAATGAAAGGAGCTGGCATCTCACTCTCTTTGAATCTTCTTTATCATGCTAAGAGGAGCAGGAAAAAGCAAAAAATTTCAGAATTGCACCTTGCAATGCGGAGAAATTACTGTTTGTGCATTTACAATATTCATTGATTTTTGCCATTGAAAAACATCATGTTATTCATATACCAGAAATGATTGAAGCTACTGACTGAATGAAAGGAGCTGGCATCTCACTCTCTTTGAATCTTCTTTATCATGCTAAGAGGAGCAGGAAAAAGCAAAAAATTTCAGAATTGCACCTTGCAATGCGGAGAAATTACTGTTTGTGCATTTACAATATTCATTGATTTTTGCCATTGAAAAACGTCCAGAAATGATTGAAGCTACTGACTGAATGAAAGGAGCTGGCATCTCACTCTCTTTGAATCTTCTTTATCATGCTAAGAGGAGCAGGAAAAAGCAAAAAATTTCAGAATTGCACCTTGCAATGCGGAGAAATTACTGTTTGTGCATTTACAATATTCATTGATTTTTGCCATTGAAAAACATCATGTTATTCATATACCAGAAATGATTGAAGCTACTGACTGAATGAAAGGAGCTGGCATCTCACTCTCTTTGAATCTTCTTTTTCATGCTAAGAGGAGCAGGAAAAAGTAAAAAATTTCAGAATTGCACCTTGCAATGCGGAGAAATTACTGTTTGTGCATTTACAATATTCATTGATTTTTGCCATTGAAAAACGTCCAGAAATGATTGAAGCTACTGACTGAATGAAAGGAGCTGGCATCTCAGTCTCTTTGAATCTTCTTTATCATGCTAAGAGGAGCAGGAAAAAGCAAAAAATTTCAGAATTGCACCTTGCAATGCGGAGAAATTACTGCTTGTGCATTTACAATATTCATTGATTTTTGCCATTGAAAAACGTCCAGAAATGATTGAAGCTACTGACTGAATGAAAGGAGCTGGCATCTCACTCTCTTTGAATCTTCTTTATCATGCTAAGAGGAGCAGGAAAAAGCAAAAAATTTCAGAATTGCACCTTGCAATACGGAGAAATTACTGTTTGTGCATTTACAATATTCATTGATTTTTGCCATTGAAAAACGTCCAGAAATGATTGAAGCTACTGACTGAATGAAAGGAGCTGGCATCTCACTCTGTTTGAATCTTCTTTATCATGCTAAGAGGAGCAGGAAAAAGCAAAAAATTTCAGAATTGCACCTTGCAATGCGGAGAAATTACTGTTTGTGCATTTACAATATTCATTGATTTTTGCCATTGAAAAACGTCCAGAAATGATTGAAGCTACTGACTGAATGAAAGGAGCTGGCATCTCACTCTCTTTGAATCTTTTTTATCATGCTAAGAGGAGCAGGAAAAAGCAAAAAATTTCAGAATTGCACCTTGCAATGCGGAGAAATTACTGTTTGTGCATTTACAATATTCATTGATTTTTGCCGTTGAAAAACGTCCAGAAATGATTGAAGCTACTGACTGAATGAAAGGAGCTGGCATCTCACTCTCTTTGAATCTTCTTTATCATGCTAAGAGGAGCAGGAAAAAGCAAAAAATTTCAGAATTGCACCTTGCAATGCGGAGAAATTACTGTTTGTGCATTTACAATATTCATTGATTTTTGCCATTGAAAAACATCCAGAAATGATTGAAGCTACTGACTGAATGAAAGGAGCTGGCATCTCACTCTCTTTGAATCTTCTTTATCATGCTAAGAGGAGCAGGAAAAAGCAAAAAATTTCAGAATTGCACCTTGCAATGCGGAGAAATTACTGTTTGTGCATTTACAATATTCATTGATTTTTGCCATTGTTAAACATCATGTTATTCATATACCAGAAATGATTGAAGCTACTGACTGAATGAAAGGAGCTGGCATCTCACTCTCTTTGAATCTTCTTTATCATGCTAAGAGGAGCAGGAAAAAGCAAAAAATTTCAGAATTGCACCTTGCAATGCGGAGAAATTACTGTTTGTGCATTTACAATATTCATTGATTTTTGCCATTGAAAAACGTCCAGAAATGTTTGAAGCTACTGACTGAATGAAAGGAGCTGGCATCTCACTCTCTTTGAATCTTCTTTATCATGCTAAGAGGAGCAGGAAAAAGCAAAAAATTTCAGAATTGCACCTTGCAATGCGGAGAAATTACTGTTTGTGCATTTACAATATTCATTGATTTTTGCCATTGAAAAACGTCCAGAAATGATTGAAGCTACTGACTGAATGAAAGGAGCTGGCATCTCACTCTATTTGAAACTTCTTTATCATGCTAAGAGGAGCAGGAAAATGCAAAAAATTTCAGAATTGCTCCTTGCAATGCGGAGAAATTACTGTTTGTGCATTTACAATATTCATTGATTTTTGCCATTGAAAAACATCATGTTATTCATATACCAGAAATGTTTGAAGCTACTGACTGAATGAAAGGAGCTGGCATGTCACTCTCTTTGAATCTTCTTTATCATGCTAAAAGGAGCAGGAAAAAGCAAAAAATTTCAGAATTGCACCTTGCAATGCGGAGAAATTACTGTTTGTGCATTTACAATATTCATTGATTTTTGCCATTGAAAAACGTCCAGAAATGATTGAAGCTACTGACTGAATGAAAGGAGCTAGCATCTCACTCTCTTTGAATCTTCTTTATCATGCTAAGAGGAGCAGGAAAAAGCAAAAAATTTCAGAATTGCACCTTGCAATGCGGAGAAATTACTGTTTGTGCATTTACAATATTCATTGATTTTTGCCATTGAAAAACATCATGTTATTCATATACCAGAAATGATTGAAGCTACTGACTGAATGAAAGGAGCTGGCATCTCACTCTCTTTGAATCTTCTTTATCATGCTAAGAGGAGCAGGAAAAAGCAAAAAATTTCAGAATTGCACCTTGCAATGCGGAGAAATTACTGTTTGTGCATTTACAATATTCATTGATTTTTGCCATTGAAAAACGTCCAGAAATGATTGAAGCTACTGACTGAATGAAAGGAGCTGGCATCTCACTCTCTTTGAATCTTCTTTATCATGCTAAGAGGAGCAGGAAAAAGCAAAAAATTTCAGAATTGCACCTTGCAATGCGGAGAAATTACTGTTTGTGCATTTACAATATTCATTGATTTTTGCCATTGAAAAACATCATGTTATTCATATACCAGAAATGTTTGAAGCTACTGACTGAATGAAAGGAGCTGGCATCTCACTCTCTTTGAATCTTCTTTATCATGCTAAGAGGAGCAGGAAAAAGCAAAAAATTTCAGAATTGCACCTTGCAATGCGGAGAAATTACTGTTTGTGCATTTACAATATTCATTGATTTTTGCCATTGAAAAACGTCCAGAAATGATTGAAGCTACTGACTCAATGAAAGGAGCTGGCATCTCACTCTCTTTGAATCTTCTTTATCATGCTAAGAGGAGCAGGAAAAGGCAAAAAATTTCAGAATTGCACCTTGCAATGCGGAGAAATTACTGTTTGTGCATTTACAATATTCATTGATTTTTGCCATTGAAAAACATCATGTTATTCATATACCAGAAATGTTTGAAGCTACTGACTGAATGAAAGGAGCTGGCATCTCACTCTCTTTGAATCTTCTTTATCATGCTAAAAGGAGCAGGAAAAAGCAAAAAATTTCAGAATTGCACCTTGCAATGCGAATAAATTACTGTTTTTGCATTTACAATATTCATTGATTTTTGCCATTGAAAAACATCATGTTATTCATATACCAGAAATGATTGAAGCTACTGACTGAATGAAAGGAGCTGGCATCTCACTCTCTTTGAATCTTCTTTATCATGCTAAGAGGAGCAGGAAAAAGCAAAAAATTTCAGAATTGCACCTTGCAATGCGGAGAAATTACTGTTTGTGCATTTACAATATTCATTGATTTTTGCCATTGAAAAACATCATGTTATTCATATACCAGAAATGATTGAAGCTACTGACTGAATGAAAGGAGCTGGCATCTCACTCTCTTTGAATCTTCTTTATCATGCTAAGAGGAGCAGGAAAAAGCAAAAAATTTCAGAATTGCACCTCGCAATGCGGAGAAATTACTGTTTGTGCATTTACAATATTCATTGATTTTTGCCATTGAAAAACGTCCAGAAATGATTGAAGCTACTGACTGAATGAAAGGAGCTGGCATCTCACTCTCTTTGAATCTTCTTTATCATGCTAAGAGGAGCAGGAAAAAGCAAAAAATTTCAGAATTGCACCTTGCAATGCGGAGAAATTGCTGTTTGTGCATTTACAAAATTCATTGATTTTTGCCATTGAAAAACATCATGTTATTCATATACCAGAAATGTTTGAAGCTACTGACTGAATGAAAGGAGCTGGCATCTCACTCTCTTTGAATCTTCTTTATCATGCTAAGAGGAGCAGGAAAAAGCAAAAAATTTCAGAATTGCACCTTGCAATGCGGAGAAATTACTGTTTGTGCATTTACAATATTCATTGATTTTTGCCATTGAAAAACGTCCAGAAATGATTGAAGCTACTGACTGAATGAAAGGAGCTGGCATCTCACTCTCTTTGAATCTTCTTTATCATGCTAAGAGGAGCAGGAAAAAGCAAAAAATTTCAGAATTGCACCTTGCAATGCGGAGAAATTACTGTTTGTGCATTTACAATATTCATTGATTTTTGCCATTGAAAAACGTCCAGAAATGATTGAACCTACCGACTGAATGAAAGGAGCTGGCATCTCACTCTCTTTGAATCTTCTTTATCATGCTAAGAGGAGCAGGAAAAAGCAAAAAATTTCAGAATTGCACCTTGCAATGCGGAGAAATTACTGTTTGTGCATTTACAATATTCATTGATTTTTGCCATTGAAAAACATGATGTTATTCATATACCAGAAATGATTGAAGCTACTGACTGAATGAAAGGAGCTGGCATCTCACTCTCTTTGAATCTTCTTTATCATGCTAAGAGGAGCAGGAAAAAGCAAAAAATTTCAGAATTGCACCTTGCAATGCGGAGAAATTACTGTTTGTGCATTTACAATATTCATTGATTTTTGCCATTGAAAAACATCATGTTATTCATATACCAGAAATGTTTGAAGCTACTGACTGAATGAAAGGAGCTGGAATCTCACTCTCTTTGAATCTTCTTTATCATGCTAAGAGGAGCAGGAAAAAGCAAAAAATTTCAGAATTGCACCTTGCAATGCGGAGAAATTACTGTTTGTGCATTTACAATATTCATTGATTTTTGCCATTGAAAAACGTCCAGAAATGATTGAAGCTACTGACTTAATGAAAGGAGCTGGCATCTCACTCTCTTTGAATCTTCTTTATCATGCTAAGAATAGCAGGAAAAGGCAAAAAATTTCAGAATTGCACCTTGCAATGCGGAGAAATTACTGTTTGTGCATTTACAATATTCATTGATTTTTGCCATTGAAAAACATCATGTTATTCATATACCAGAAATGTTTGAAGCTACTGACTGAATGAAAGGAGCTGGCATCTCACTCTCTTTGAATCTTCTTTATCATGCTAAGAGGAGCAGGAAAAACCAAAAAATTTCAGAATTGCACCTTGCAATGCGAATAAATTACTGTTTGTGCATTTACAATATTCATTGATTTTTGCCATTGAAAAACATCATGTTATTCATATACCAGAAATGATTGAAGCTACTGACTGAATGAAAGGAGCTGGCATCTCACTCTCTTTGAATCTTCTTTATCATGCTAAGAGGAGCAGGAAAAAGCAAAACATTTCAGAATTGCACCTTGCAATGCGGAGAAATTACTGTTTGTGCATTTACAATATTCATTGATTTTTGCCATTGAAAAACATCATGTTATTCACATACCAGAAATGATTGAAGCTACTGACTGAATGAAAGGAGCTGGCATCTCACTCTCTTTGAATCTTCTTTATCATGCTAAGAGGAGCAGGAAAAAGCAAAAAATTTCAGAATTGCACCTCACAATGCGGAGAAATTACTGTTTGTGCATTTACAATATTCATTGATTTTTGCCATTGAAAAACGTCCAGAAATGATTGAAGCTACTGACTGAATGAAAGGAGCTGGCATCTCACTCTCTTTGAATCTTCTTTATCATGCTAAGAAGAGCAGGAAAAAGCAAAAAATTTCAGAATTGCACCTTGCAATGCGGAGAAATTGCTGTTTGTGCATTTACAAAATTCATTGATTTTTGCCATTGAAAAACATCATGTTATTCATATACCAGAAATGTTTGAAGCTACTGACTGAATGAAAGGAGCTGGCATCTCACTCTCTTTGAATCTTCTTTATCATGCTAAGAGGAGCAGGAAAAAGCAAAAAATTTCAGAATTGCACCTTGCAATGCGGAGAAATTACTGTTTGTGCATTTACAATATTCATTGATTTTTGCCATTGAAAAACGTCCAGAAATGATTGAAGCTACTGACTGAATGAAAGGAGCTGGCATCTCACTCTCTTTGAATCTTCTTTATCATGCTAAGAGGAGCAGGAAAAAGCAAAAAATTTCAGAATTGCACCTTGCAATGCGGAGAAATTACTGTTTGTGCATTTACAATATACATTGATTTTTGCCATTGAAAAACGTCCAGAAATGATTGAAGCTACTGACTGAATGAAAGGAGCTGGCATCTCACTCTCTTTGAATCTTCTTTATCATGCTAAGAGGAGCAGGAAAAAGCAAAAAATTTCAGAATTGCACCTTGCAATGCGGAGAAATTACTGTTTGTGCATTTACAATATTCATTGATTTTTGCCGTTGAAAAAAGTCCAGAAATGATTGAAGCTACTGACTGAATGAAAGGAGCTGGCATCTCACTCTCTTTGAATCTTCTTTATCATGCTAAGAGGAGCAGGAAAAAGCAAGAAATTTCAGAATTGCACCTTGCAATGCGGAGAAATTACTGTTTGTGCATTTACAATATTCATTGATTTTTGCCATTGAAAAACATCATGTTATTCATATACCAGAAATGTTTGAAGCTACTGACTGAATGAAAGGAGCTGGCATCTCACTCTCTTTGAATCTTCTTTATCATGCTAAGAGGAGCAGGAAAAAGCAAAAAATTTCAGAATTGCACCTTGCAATGTGGAGAAATTACTGTTTGTGCATTTACAATATTCATTGATTTTTACCATTGAAAAACGTCCAGAAATGATTGAAGCTACTGACTGAATGAAAGTAGCTGCCATCTCACTCTCTTTGAATCTTTTTTATCATGCTAAGAGGAGCAGGAAAAAGCAAAAAATTTCAGACTTGCACCTTGCAATGCGGAGAAATTACTGTTTGTGCATTTACAATATTCATTGATTTTTGCCATTGAAAAACATCATGTTATTCATATACCAGAAATGTTTGAAGCTACTGACTGAATGAAAGGAGCTGGCATCTCACTCTCTTTGAATCTTCTTTATCATGCTAAGAGGAGCAGGAAAAAGCAAAAAATTTCAGAATTGCACCTTGCAATGCGGAGAAATTACTTTTTGTGCATTTACAATATTCATTGATTTTTGCCATTGAAAAACATGTTATTCATATACCAGAAATGTTTGAAGCTACTGACTGAATGAAAGGAGCTGGCACCTCACTCTCTTTGAATCTTCTTTATCATGCTAAGAGGAGCGGGAAAAAGCAAAAAATTTCAGAATTGCACCTTGCAATGCGGAGAAATTACTGTTTGTGCATTTACAATATTCATTGATTTTTGCCATTGAAAAACGTCCAGAAATGATTGAAGGTACTGACTGAATGAAAGGAGCTGGCATCTCACTCTCTTTGAATCTTCTTTATCATGCTAAGAGGAGCAGGAAAAAGCAAAAAATTTCAGAATTGCACCTTGCAATGCGGAGAAATTACTGTTTGTGCATTTACAATATTCATTGATTTTTGCCATTGAAAAACGTCCAGAAATGATTGAAGCTACTGACTGAATGAAAGGAGCTGGCATCTCACTCTCTTTGAATCTTCTTTATCATGCTAAGAGGAGCAGGAAAAAGCAAAAAATTTCAGAATTGCACCTTGCAATGCGGAGAAATTACAGTTTGTGCATTTACAATATTCATTGATTTTTGCCATTGAGAAACGTCCAGAAATGATTGAAGCTACTGACTGAATGAAAGGAGCTGGCATCTCACTCTCTTTGAATCTTCTTTATCATGCTAAGAGGAACAGGAAAAAGCAAAAAATTTCAGAATTGCACCTTGCAATGCGGAGAAATTACTGTTTGTGCATTTACAATATTCATTGATTTTTGCCATTGAAAAACATCATGTTATTTATATACCAGAAATGTTTGAAGCTACTGACTGAATGAAAGGAGCTGGCATCTCACTATCTTTGAATCTTCTTTATCATGCTAAGAGGAGCAGGAAAAAGCAAAAAATTTCAGAATTGCACCTTGCAATGTGGAGAAATTACTGTTTGTGCATTTACAATATTCATTGATTTTTACCATTGAAAAACATCCAGAAATGATTGAAGCTACTGACTGAATGAAAGTAGCTGGCATCTCACTCTCTTTGAATTTTCTTTATCATGCTAAGAGGAGCAGGAAAAAGCAAAAAATTTCAGACTTGCACCTTGCAATGCGGAGAAATTACTGTTTGTGCATTTACAATATTCATTGATTTTTGCCATTGAAAAACATCATGTTATTCATATACCAGAAATGTTTGAAGCTACTGACTGAATGAAAGGAGCTGGCATCTCACTCTCTTTGAATCTTCTTTATCATGCTAAGAGGAGCAGGAAAAAGCAAAAAATTTCAGAATTGCACCTTGCAATGCGGAGAAATTACTGTTTGTGCATTTACAATATTCATTGATTTTTGCCATTGAAAAACATCATGTTATTCATATACAAGAAATGTTTGAAGCTACTGACTGAATGAAAGGAGCTGGCATCTCAATCTCTTTGAATCTTCTTTATCATGCTAAGAGGAGCAGGAAAAAGCAAAAAATTTCAGAATTGCACCTTGCAATGTGGAGAAATTACTGTTTGTGCATTTACAATATTCATTGATTTTTACCATTGAAAAACGTCCAGAAATGATTGAAGCTACTGACTGAATGAAAGTAGCTGGCATCTCACTCTCTTTGAATCTTCTTTATCATGCTAAGAGGAGCAGGAAAAAGCAAAAAATTTCAGACTTGCACCTTGCAATGCGGAGAAATTACTATTTGTGCATTTACAATATTCATTGATTTTTGCCATTGAAAAACATCATGTTATTCATATACCAGAAATGTTTGAAGCTACTGACTGAATGAAAGGAGCTGGCATCTCACTCTCTTTGAATCTTCTTTATCATGCTAAGAGGAGCAGGAAAAAGCAAAAAATTTCAGAATTGCACCTTGCAATGCGGAGAAATTACTGTTTGTGCATTTACAATATTCATTGATTTTTGCCATTGAAAAACATCATGTTATTCATATACCAGAAATGTTTGAAGCTACTGACTGAATGAAAGGAGCTGACATCTCACTCTCTTTGAATCTTCTTTATCATGCTAAGAGGAGCAGGAAAAAGCAAAAAATTTCAGAATTGCACCTTGCAATGCGGAGAAATTACTGTTTGTGCATTTACAATATTCATTGATTTTTGCCATTGAAAAATGTCCAGAAATGATGGAAGCTACTGACTGAATGAAAGGAGCTGGCATCTCACTCTCTTTGAATCATGCTAAGAGGAGCAGGAAAAAGCAAAAAATTTCAGAATTGCACCTTGCAATGCGGAGAAATTACTGTTTGTGCATTTACAATATTCATTGATTTTTGCCATTGAAAAACATCATGTTATTCATATACCAGAAATGTTTGAAGCTACTGACTGAATGAAAGGAGCTGGCATCTCACTCTCTTTGAATCTTCTTTATCATGCTAAGAGGAGCAGGAAAAAGCAAAAAATTTTAGAATTGCACCTTGCAATGTGGAGAAATTACTGTTTGTGCATTTACAATATTCATTGATTTTTACCATTGAAAAACGTCCAGAAATGATTGAAGCTACTGACTGAATGAAAGTAGCTGGCATCTCACTCTCTTTGAATTTTCTTTATCATGCTAAGAGGAGCAGGAAAAAGCAAAAAATTTCAGACTTGCACCTTGCAATGCGGAGAAATTACTGTTTGTGCATTTACAATATTCATTGATTTTTGCCATTGAAAAACATCATGTTATTCATATACCAGAAATGTTTGAAGCTACTGACTGAATGAAAGGAGCTGGCATCTCACTCTCTTTGAATCTTCTTTATCATGCTAAGAGGAGCAGGAAAAAGCAAGAAATTTCAGAATTGCACCTTGCAATGCGGAGAAATTACTGTTTGTGCATTTACAATATTCATTGATTTTTGCCATTGAAAAACATCATGTTATTCATATACCAGAAATGTTTGAAGCTACTGACTGAATGAAAGGAGCTGGCATCTCACTCTCTTTGAATCTTCTTTATCATGCTAAGAGGAGCAGGAAAAAGCAAAAAATTTCAGAATTGCACCTTGCAATGTGGAGAAATTACTGTTTGTGCATTTACAATATTCATTGATTTTTACCATTGAAAAACGTCCAGAAATGATTGAAGCTACTGACTGAATGAAAGTAGCTGCCATCTCACTCTCTTTGAATCTTTTTTATCATGCTAAGAGGAGCAGGAAAAAGCAAAAAATTTCAGACTTGCACCTTGCAATGCGGAGAAATTACTGTTTGTGCATTTACAATATTCATTGATTTTTGCCATTGAAAAACATCATGTTATTCATATACCAGAAATGTTTGAAGCTACTGACTGAATGAAAGGAGCTGGCATCTCACTCTCTTTGAATCTTCTTTATCATGCTAAGAGGAGCAGGAAAAAGCAAAAAATTTCAGAATTGCACCTTGCAATGCGGAGAAATTACTTTTTGTGCATTTACAATATTCATTGATTTTTGCCATTGAAAAACGTCCAGAAATGATTGAAGCTACTGACTGAATGAAAGGAGCTGGCATCTCACTCTCTTTGAATCTTCTTTATCATGCTAAGAGGAGCAGGAAAAAGCAAAAAATTTCAGAATTGCACCTTGCAATGCGGAGAAATTACTGATTGTGCATTTACAATATTCATTGATTTTTGCCATTGAAAAACGTCCAGAAATGATTGAAGCTAGTGACTGAATGAAAGGAGCTGGCATCTCACTCTCTTTGAATCTTCTTTATCATGCTAAGAGGAGCAGGAAAAAGCAAAAAATTTCAGAATTGCACCTTGCAATGCGGAGAAATTACTGTTTGTGCATTTACAATATTCATTGATTTTTGCCATTGAAAAACATGTAATTCATATACCAGAAATGTTTGAAGCTACTGACTGAATGAAAGGAGCTGGCACCTCACTCTCTTTGAATCTTCTTTATCATGCTAAGAGGAGCGGGAAAAAGCAAAAAATTTCAGAATTGCACCTTGCAATGCGGAGAAATTACTGTTTGTGCATTTACAATATTCATTGATTTTTGCCATTGAAAAACGTCCAGAAATGATTGAAGGTACTGACTGAATGAAAGGAGCTGGCATCTCACTCTCTTTGAATCTTCTTTATCATGCTAAGAGGAGCAGGAAAAAGCAAAAAATTTCAGAATTGCACCTTGCAATGCGGAGAAATTACTGTTTGTGCATTTACAATATTCATTGATTTTTGCCATTGAAAAACGTCCAGAAATGATTGAAGCTACTGACTGAATGAAAGGAGCTGGCATCTCACTCTCTTTGAATCTTCTTTATCATGCTAAGAGGAGCAGGAAAAAGCAAAAAATTTCAGAATTGCACCTTGCAATGCGGAGAAATTACAGTTTGTGCATTTACAATATTCATTGATTTTTGCCATTGAGAAACGTCCAGAAATGATTGAAGCTACTGACTGAATGAAAGGAGCTGGCATCTCACTCTCTTTGAATCTTCTTTATCATGCTAAGAGGAACAGGAAAAAGCAAAAAATTTCAGAATTGCACCTTGCAATGCGGAGAAATTACTGTTTGTGCATTTACAATATTCATTGATTTTTGCCATTGAAAAACATCATGTTATTTATATACCAGAAATGTTTGAAGCTACTGACTGAATGAAAGGAGCTGGCATCTCACTCTCTTTGAATCTTCTTTATCATGCTAAGAGGAGCAGGAAAAAGCAAAAAATTTCAGAATTGCACCTTGCAATGTGGAGAAATTACTGTTTGTGCATTTACAATATTCATTGATTTTTACCATTGAAAAACGTCCAGAAATGATTGAAGCTACTGACTGAATGAAAGTAGCTGGCATCTCACTCTCTTTGAATTTTCTTTATCATGCTAAGAGGAGCAGGAAAAAGCAAAAAATTTCAGACTTGCACCTTGCAATGCGGAGAAATTACTGTTTGTGCATTTACAATATTCATTGATTTTTGCCATTGAAAAACATCATGTTATTCATATACCAGAAATGTTTGAAGCTACTGACTGAATGAAAGGAGCTGGCATCTCACTCTCTTTGAATCTTCTTTATCATGCTAAGAGGAGCAGGAAAAAGCAAAAAATTTCAGAATTGCACCTTGCAATGCGGAGAAATTACTGTTTGTGCATTTACAATATTCATTGATTTTTGCCATTGAAAAACATCATGTTATTCATATACAAGAAATGTTTGAAGCTACTGACTGAATGAAAGGAGCTGGCATCTCAATCTCTTTGAATCTTCTTTATCATGCTAAGAGGAGCAGGAAAAAGCAAAAAATTTCAGAATTGCACCTTGCAATGTGGAGAAATTACTGTTTGTGCATTTACAATATTCATTGATTTTTACCATTGAAAAACGTCCAGAAATGATTGAAGCTACTGACTGAATGAAAGTAGCTGGCATCTCACTCTCTTTGAATCTTCTTTATCATGCTAAGAGGAGCAGGAAAAAGCAAAAAATTTCAGACTTGCACCTTGCAATGCGGAGAAATTACTATTTGTGCATTTACAATATTCATTGATTTTTGCCATTGAAAAACATCATGTTATTCATATACCAGAAATGTTTGAAGCTACTGACTGAATGAAAGGAGCTGGCATCTCACTCTCTTTGAATCTTCTTTATCATGCTAAGAGGAGCAGGAAAAAGCAAAAAATTTCAGAATTGCACCTTGCAATGCGGAGAAATTACTGTTTGTGCATTTACAATATTCATTGATTTTTGCCATTGAAAAACATCATGTTATTCATATACCAGAAATGTTTGAAGCTACTGACTGAATGAAAGGAGCTGACATCTCACTCTCTTTGAATCTTCTTTATCATGCTAAGAGGAGCAGGAAAAAGCAAAAAATTTCAGAATTGCACCTTGCAATGCGGAGAAATTACTGTTTGTGCATTTACAATATTCATTGATTTTTGCCATTGAAAAATGTCCAGAAATGATGGAAGCTACTGACTGAATGAAAGGAGCTGGCATCTCACTCTCTTTGAATCATGCTAAGAGGAGCAGGAAAAAGCAAAAAATTTCAGAATTGCACCTTGCAATGCGGAGAAATTACTGTTTGTGCATTTACAATATTCATTGATTTTTGCCATTGAAAAACATCATGTTATTCATATACCAGAAATGTTTGAAGCTACTGACTGAATGAAAGGAGCTGGCATCTCACTCTCTTTGAATCTTCTTTATCATGCTAAGAGGAGCAGGAAAAAGCAAAAAATTTTAGAATTGCACCTTGCAATGTGGAGAAATTACTGTTTGTGCATTTACAATATTCATTGATATTTACCATTGAAAAACGTCCAGAAATGATTGAAGCTACTGACTGAATGAAAGTAGCTGGCATCTCACTCTCTTTGAATTTTCTTTATCATGCTAAGAGGAGCAGGAAAAAGCAAAAAATTTCAGACTTGCACCTTGCAATGCGGAGAAATTACTGTTTGTGCATTTACAATATTCATTGATTTTTGCCATTGAAAAACATCATGTTATTCATATACCAGAAATGTTTGAAGCTACTGACTGAATGAAAGGAGCTGGCATCTCACTCTCTTTGAATCTTCTTTATCATGCTAAGAGGAGCAGGAAAAAGCAAAAAATTTCAGAATTGCACCTTGCAATGCGGAGAAATTACTGTTTGTGCATTTACAATATTCATTGATTTTTGCCATTGAAAAATGTCCAGAAATGATGGAAGCTACTGACTGAATGAAAGGAGCTGGCATCTCACTCTCTTTGAATCATGCTAAGAGGAGCAGGAAAAAGCAAAAAATTTCAGAATTGCACCTTGCAATGCGGAGAAATTACTGTTTGTGCATTTACAATATTCATTGATTTTTGCCATTGAAAAACATCATGTTATTCATATACCAGAAATGTTTGAAGCTACTGACTGAATGAAAGGAGCTGGCATCTCACTCTCTTTGAATCTTCTTTATCATGCTAAGAGGAGCAGGAAAAAGCAAAAAATTTTAGAATTGCACCTTGCAATGTGGAGAAATTACTGTTTGTGCATTTACAATATTCATTGATTTTTGCCATTGAAAAACGTCCAGAAATGATTGAAGCTACTGACTGAATGAAAGTAGCTGGCATCTCACTCTCTTTGAATCTTCTTTATCATGCTAAGAGGAGCAGGAAAAAGCAAAAAATTTCAGACTTGCACCTTGCAATGCGGAGAAATTACTGTTTGTGCATTTACAATATTCATTGATTTTTGCCATTGAAAAACATCATGTTATTCATATACCAGAAATGTTTGAAGCTACTGACTGAATGAAAGGAGCTGGCATCTCACTCTCTTTGAATCTTCTTTATCATGCTAAGAGGAGCAGGAAAAAGCAAAAAATTTCAGAATTGCACCTTGCAATGCGGAGAAATTACTGTTTGTGCATTTACAATATTCATTGATTTTTGCCATTGAAAAACGTCCAGAAATGATTGAAGCTACTGACTGAATGAAAGGAGCTGGCATCTCACTCTCTTTGAATCTTCTTTATCATGCTAAGAGGAGCAGGAAAAAGCAAAAAATTTCAGAATTGCACCTTGCAATGCGGAGAAATTACTGTTTGTGCATTTACAATATTCATTGATTTTTGCCATTGAAAAACGTCCAGAAATGATTGAAGCTACTGACTGAATGAAAGGAGCTGGCATCTCACTCTCTTTGAATCTTCTTTATCATGCTAAGAGGAGCAGGAAAAAGCAAAAAATTTCAGAATTGCACCTTGCAATGCGGAGAAATTACTGTTTGTGCATTTACAATATTCATTGATTTTTGCCATTGAAAACCATGTTATTCATATACCAGAAATGTTTGAAGCTACTGACTGAATGAAAGGAGCTGGCACCTCACTCTCTTTGAATCTTCTTTATCATGCTAAGAGGAGCGGGAAAAAGCAAAAAATTTCAGAATTGCACCTTGCAATGCGGAAAAATTACTGTTTGTGCATTTACAATATTCATTGATTTTTGCCATTGAAAAACGTCCAGAAATGATTGAAGGTACTGACTGAATGAAAGGAGCTGGCATCTCACTCTCTTTGAATCTTCTTTATCATGCTAAGAGGAGCAGGAAAAAGCAAAAAATTTCAGAATTGCACCTTGCAATGCGGAGAAATTACTGTTTGTGCATTTACAATATTCATTGATTTTTGCCATTGAAAAACGTCCAGAAATGATTGAAGCTACTGACTGAATGAAAGGAGCTGGCATCTCACTCTCTTTGAATCTTCTTTATCATGCTAAGAGGAGCAGGAAAAAGCAAAAAATTTCAGAATTGCACCTTGCAATGCGGAGAAATTACAGTTTGTGCATTTACAATATTCATTGATTTTTGCCATTGAAAAACATCCAGAAATGATTGAAGCTACTGACTGAATGAAAGGAGCTGGCATCTCACTCTCTTTGAATCTTCTTTATCATGCTAAGAGGAGCAGGAAAAAGCAAAAAATTTCAGAATTGCACCTTGCAATGCGGAGAAATTACTGTTTGTGCATTTACAATATTCATTGATTTTTGCCATTGAAAAACATCATGTTATTCATATACCAGAAATGTTTGAAGCTACTGACTGAATGAAAGGAGCTGGCATCTCACTCTCTTTGAATCTTCTTTATCATGCTAAGAGGAGCAGGAAAAAGCAAAAAATTTCAGAATTGCACCTTGCAATGTGGAGAAATTACTGTTTGTGCATTTACAATATTCATTGATTTTTACCATTGAAAAACGTCCAGAAATGATTGAAGCTACTGACTGAATGAAAGTAGCTGGCATCTCACTCTCTTTGAATCTTCTTTATCATGCTAAGAGGAGCAGGAAAAAGCAAAAAATTTCAGACTTGCACCTTGCAATGCGGAGAAATTACTGTTTGTGCATTTACAATATTCATTGATTTTTGCCATTGAAAAACATCATGTTATTCATATACCAGAAATGTTTGAAGCTACTGACTGAATGAAAGGAGCTGGCATCTCACTCTCTTTGAATCTTCTTTATCATGCTAAGAGGAGCAGGAAAAAGCAAAAAATTTCAGACTTGCACCTTGCAATGCGGAGAAATTACTGTTTGTGCATTTACAATATTCATTGATTTTTGCCATTGAAAAACATCATGTTATTCATATACCAGAAATGTTTGAAGCTACTGACTGAATGAAAGGAACTGGCATCTCACTCTCTTTGAATCTTCTTTATCATGCTAAGAGGAGCAGGAAAAAGCAAAAAATTTCAGAATTGCACCTTGCAATGCGGAGAAATTACTGTTTGTGCATTTACAATATTCATTGATTTTTGCCATTGAAAAACGTCCAGAAATGATTGAAGGTACTGACTGAATGAAAGGAGCTGGCATCTCACTCTCTTTGAATCTTCTTTATCATTCTAAGAGGAGCAGGAAAAAGCAAAAAATTTCAGAATTGCACCTTGCAATGCGGAGAAATTACTGTTTGTGCATTTACAATATTCATTGATTTTTGCCATTGAAAAACGTCCAGAAATGATTGAAGCTACTGACTCAATGAATGGAGCTGGCATCTCACTCTCTTTGAATCTTCTTTATCATGCTAAGAGGAGCAGGAAAAAGCAAAAAATTTCAGAATTGCACCTTGCAATGCGGAGAAATTACAGTTTGTGCATTTACAATATTCATTGATTTTTGCCATTGAAAAACGTCCAGAAATGATTGAAGCTACTGACTGAATGAAAGGAGCTGGCATCTCACTCTCTTTGAATCTTCTTTATCATGCTAAGAGGAGCAGGAAAAAGCAAAAAATTTCAGAATTGCACCTTGCAATGCGGAGAAATTACTGTTTGTGCATTTACAATATTCGTTGATTTTTGCCATTGAAAAACGTCCAGAAATGATTGAAGCTACTGACTGAATGAAAGGAGCTGGCATCTCACTCTCTTTGAATCTTCTTTATCATGCTAAGAGGAGCAGGAAAAAGCAAAAAATTTCAGAATTGCACCTTGCAATGCGGAGAAATTACAGTTTGTGCATTTACAATATTCATTGATTTTTGCCATTGAAAAACGTCCAGAAATGATTGAAGCTACTGACTGAATGAAAGGAGCTGGCATCTCACTCTCTTTGAATCTTCTTTATCATGCTAAGAGGAGCAGGAAAAAGCAAAAAATTTCAGAATTGCACCTTGCAATGCGGAGAAATTACTGTTTGTGCATTTACAATATTCATTGATTTTTGCCATTGAAAAACATGTTATTCATATACCAGAAATGTTTGAAGCTCCTGACTGAATGAAAGGAGCTGGCACCTCACTCTCTTTGAATCTTCTTTATCATGCTAAGAGGAGCAGGAAAAAGCAAAAAATTTCAGAATTGCACCTTGCAATGCGGAGAAATTACTGTTTGTGCATTTACAATATTCATTGATTTTTGCCATTGAAAACCATGTTATTCATATACCAGAAATGTTTGAAGCTACTGACTGAATGAAAGGAGCTGGCACCTCACTCTCTTTGAATCTTCTTTATCATGCTAAGAGGAGCGGGAAAAAGCAAAAAATTTCAGAATTGCACCTTGCAATGCGGAAAAATTACTGTTTGTGCATTTACAATATTCATTGATTTTTGCCATTGAAAAACGTCCAGAAATGATTGAAGGTACTGACTGAATGAAAGGAGCTGGCATCTCACTCTCTTTGAATCTTCTTTATCATGCTAAGAGGAGCAGGAAAAAGCAAAAAATTTCAGAATTGCACCTTGCAATGCGGAGAAATTACTGTTTGTGCATTTACAATATTCATTGATTTTTGCCATTGAAAAACGTCCAGAAATGATTGAAGCTACTGACTGAATGAAAGGAGCTGGCATCTCACTCTCTTTGAATCTTCTTTATCATGCTAAGAGGAGCAGGAAAAAGCAAAAAATTTCAGAATTGCACCTTGCAATGCGGAGAAATTACAGTTTGTGCATTTACAATATTCATTGATTTTTGCCATTGAAAAACATCCAGAAATGATTGAAGCTACTGACTGAATGAAAGGAGCTGGCATCTCACTCTCTTTGAATCTTCTTTATCATGCTAAGAGGAGCAGGAAAAAGCAAAAAATTTCAGAATTGCACCTTGCAATGCGGAGAAATTACTGTTTGTGCATTTACAATATTCATTGATTTTTGCCATTGAAAAACATCATGTTATTCATATACCAGAAATGTTTGAAGCTACTGACTGAATGAAAGGAGCTGGCATCTCACTCTCTTTGAATCTTCTTTATCATGCTAAGAGGAGCAGGAAAAAGCAAAAAATTTTAGAATTGCACCTTGCAATGTGGAGAAATTACTGTTTGTGCATTTACAATATTCATTGATATTTACCATTGAAAAACGTCCAGAAATGATTGAAGCTACTGACTGAATGAAAGTAGCTGGCATCTCACTCTCTTTGAATTTTCTTTATCATGCTAAGAGGAGCAGGAAAAAGCAAAAAATTTCAGACTTGCACCTTGCAATGCGGAGAAATTACTGTTTGTGCATTTACAATATTCATTGATTTTTGCCATTGAAAAACATCATGTTATTCATATACCAGAAATGTTTGAAGCTACTGACTGAATGAAAGGAGCTGGCATCTCACTCTCTTTGAATCTTCTTTATCATGCTAAGAGGAGCAGGAAAAAGCAAAAAATTTCAGAATTGCACCTTGCAATGCGGAGAAATTACTGTTTGTGCATTTACAATATTCATTGATTTTTGCCATTGAAAAACATCATGTTATTCATATACAAGAAATGTTTGAAGCTACTGACTGAATGAAAGGAGCTGGCATCTCAATCTCTTTGAATCTTCTTTATCATGCTAAGAGGAGCAGGAAAAAGCAAAAATTTTCAGAATTGCACCTTGCAATGTGGAGAAATTACTGTTTGTGCATTTACAATATTCATTGATTTTTACCATTGAAAAACGTCCAGAAATGATTGAAGCTACTGACTGAATGAAAGTAGCTGGCATCTCACTCTCTTTGAATCTTCTTTATCATGCTAAGAGGAGCAGGAAAAAGCAAAAAATTTCAGACTTGCACCTTGCAATGCGGAGAAATTACTATTTGTGCATTTACAATATTCATTGATTTTTGCCATTGAAAAACATCATGTTATTCATATACCAGAAATGTTTGAAGCTACTGACTGAATGAAAGGAGCTGGCATCTCACTCTCTTTGAATCTTCTTTATCATGCTAAGAGGAGCAGGAAAAAGCAAAAAATTTCAGAATTGCACTTTGCAATGCGGAGAAATTACTGTTTGTGCATTTACAATATTCATTGATTTTTGCCATTGAAAAACATCATGTTATTCATATACCAGAAATGTTTGAAGCTACTGACTGAATGAAAGGAGCTGACATCTCACTCTCTTTGAATCTTCTTTATCATGCTAAGAGGAGCAGGAAAAAGCAAAAAATTTCAGAATTGCACCTTGCAATGCGGAGAAATTACTGTTTGTGCATTTACAATATTCATTGATTTTTGCCATTGAAAAATGTCCAGAAATGATGGAAGCTACTGACTGAATGAAAGGAGCTGGCATCTCACTCTCTTTGAATCATGCTAAGAGGAGCAGGAAAAAGCAAAAAATTTCAGAATTGCACCTTGCAATGCGGAGAAATTACTGTTTGTGCATTTACAATATTCATTGATTTTTGCCATTGAAAAACATCATGTTATTCATATACCAGAAATGTTTGAAGCTACTGACTGAATGAAAGGAGCTGGCATCTCACTCTCTTTGAATCTTCTTTATCATGCTAAGAGGAGCAGGAAAAAGCAAAAAATTTTAGAATTGCACCTTGCAATGTGGAGAAATTACTGTTTGTGCATTTACAATATTCATTGATTTTTGCCATTGAAAAACGTCCAGAAATGATTGAAGCTACTGACTGAATGAAAGTAGCTGGCATCTCACTCTCTTTGAATCTTCTTTATCATGCTAAGAGGAGCAGGAAAAAGCAAAAAATTTCAGACTTGCACCTTGCAATGCGGAGAAATTACTGTTTGTGCATTTACAATATTCATTGATTTTTGCCATTGAAAAACATCATGTTATTCATATACCAGAAATGTTTGAAGCTACTGACTGAATGAAAGGAGCTGGCATCTCACTCTCTTTGAATCTTCTTTATCATGCTAAGAGGAGCAGGAAAAAGCAAAAAATTTCAGAATTGCACCTTGCAATGCGGAGAAATTACTGTTTGTGCATTTACAATATTCATTGATTTTTGCCATTGAAAAACGTCCAGAAATGATTGAAGCTACTGACTGAATGAAAGGAGCTGGCATCTCACTCTCGTTGAATCTTCTTTATCATGCTAAGAGGAGCAGGAAAAAGCAAAAAATTTCAGAATTGCACCTTGCAATGCGGAGAAATTACTGTTTGTGCATTTACAATATTCATTGATTTTTGCCATTGAAAAACGTCCAGAAATGATTGAAGCTACTGACTGAATGAAAGGAGCTGGCATCTCACTCTCTTTGAATCTTCTTTATCATGCTAAGAGGAGCAGGAAAAAGCAAAAAATTTCAGAATTGCACCTTGCAATGCGGAGAAATTACTGTTTGTGCATTTACAATATTCATTGATTTTTGCCATTGAAAACCATGTTATTCATATACCAGAAATGTTTGAAGCTACTGACTGAATGAAAGGAGCTAGCACCTCACTCTCTTTGAATCTTCTTTATCATGCTAAGAGGAGCGGGAAAAAGCAAAAAATTTCAGAATTGCACCTTGCAATGCGGAAAAATTACTGTTTGTGCATTTACAATATTCATTGATTTTTGCCATTGAAAAACGTCCAGAAATGATTGAAGGTACTGACTAAATGAAAGGAGCTGGCATCTCACTCTCTTTGAATCTTCTTTATCATGCTAAGAGGAGCAGGAAAAAGCAAAAAATTTCAGAATTGCACCTTGCAATGCGGAGAAATTACTGTTTGTGCATTTACAATATTCATTGATTTTTGCCATTGAAAAACGTCCAGAAATGATTGAAGCTACTGACTGAATGAAAGGAGCTGGCATCTCACTCTCTTTGAATCTTCTTTATCATGCTAAGAGGAGCAGGAAAAAGCAAAAAATTTCAGAATTGCACCTTGCAATGCGGAGAAATTACAGTTTGTGCATTTACAATATTCATTGATTTTTGCCATTGAAAAACATCCAGAAATGATTGAAGCTACTGACTGAATGAAAGGAGCTGGCATCTCACTCTCTTTGAATCTTCTTTATCATGCTAAGAGGAGCAGGAAAAAGCAAAAAATTTCAGAATTGCACCTTGCAATGCGGAGAAATTACTGTTTGTGCATTTACAATATTCATTGATTTTTGCCATTGAAAAACATCATGTTATTCATATACCAGAAATGTTTGAAGCTACTGACTGAATGAAAGGAGCTGGCATCTCACTCTCTTTGAATCTTCTTTATCATGCTAAGAGGAGCAGGAAAAAGCAAAAAATTTCAGAATTGCACCTTGCAATGTGGAGAAATTACTGTTTGTGCATTTACAATATTCATTGATTTTTACCATTGAAAAACGTCCAGAAATGATTGAAGCTACTGACTGAATGAAAGTAGCTGGCATCTCACTCTCTTTGAATCTTCTTTATCATGCTAAGAGGAGCAGGAAAAAGCAAAAAATTTCAGACTTGCACCTTGCAATGCGGAGAAATTACTGTTTGTGCATTCACAATATTCATTGATTTTTGCCATTGAAAAACATCATGTTATTCATATACCAGAAATGTTTGAAGCTACTGACTGAATGAAAGGAGCTGGCATCTCACTCTCTTTGAATCTTCTTTATCATGCTAAGAGGAGCAGGAAAAAGCAAAAAATTTCAGAATTGCACCTTGCAATGCGGAGAAATTACTGTTTGTGCATTTACAATATTCATTGATTTTTGCCATTGAAAAACATCATGTTATTCATATACCAGAAATGTTTGAAGCTACTGACTGAATGAAAGGAGCTGGCATCTCAATCTCTTTGAATATTCTTTATCATGCTAAGAGGAGCAGGATAAAGCAAAAAATTTCAGAATTGCACCTTGCAATGTGGAGAAATTACTGTTTGTGCATTTACAATATTCATTGATTTTTACCATTGAAAAACGTCCAGAAATGATTGAAGCTACTGACTGAATGAAAGTAGCTGGCATCTCACTCTCTTTGAATCTTCTTTATCATGCTAAGAGGAGCAGGAAAAAGCAAAAAATTTCAGACTTGCACCTTGCAATGCGGAGAAATTACTGTTTGTGCATTTACAATATTCATTGATTTTTGCCATTGAAAAACATCATGTTATTCATATACCAGAAATGTTTGAAGCTACTGACTGAATGAAAGGAGCTGGCATCTCACTCTCTTTGAATCTTCTTTATCATGCTAAGAGGAGCAGGAAAAAGCAAAAAATTTCAGACTTGCACCTTGCAATGCGGAGAAATTACTGTTTGTGCATTTACAATATTCATTGATTTTTGCCATTGAAAAACATCATGTTATTCATATACCAGAAATGTTTGAAGCTACTGACTGAATGAAAGGAACTGGCATCTCACTCTCTTTGAATCTTCTTTATCATGCTAAGAGGAGCAGGAAAAAGCAAAAAATTTCAGAATTGCACCTTGCAATGCGGAGAAATTACTGTTTGTGCATTTACAATATTCATTGATTTTTGCCATTGAAAAACGTCCAGAAATGATTGAAGGTACTGACTGAATGAAAGGAGCTGGCATCTCACTCTCTTTGAATCTTCTTTATCATTCTAAGAGGAGCAGGAAAAAGCAAAAAATTTCAGAATTGCACCTTGCAATGCGGAGAAATTACTGTTTGTGCATTTACAATATTCATTGATTTTTGCCATTGAAAAACGTCCAGAAATGATTGAAGCTACTGACTCAATGAATGGAGCTGGCATCTCACTCTCTTTGAATCTTCTTTATCATGCTAAGAGGAGCAGGAAAAAGAAAAAATTTCAGAATTGCACCTTGCAATGCGGAGAAATTACAGTTTGTGCATTTACAATATTCATTGATTTTTGCCATTGAAAAACGTCCAGAAATGATTGAAGCTACTGACTGAATGAAAGGAGCTGGCATCTCACTCTCTTTGAATCTTCTTTATCATGCTAAGAGGAGCAGGAAAAAGCAAAAAATTTCAGAATTGCACCTTGCAATGCGGAGAAATTACTGTTTGTGCATTTACAATATTCGTTGATTTTTGCCATTGAAAAACGTCCAGAAATGATTGAAGCTACTGACTGAATGAAAGGAGCTGGCATCTCACTCTCTTTGAATCTTCTTTATCATGCTAAGAGGAGCAGGAAAAAGCAAAAAATTTCAGAATTGCACCTTGCAATGCGGAGAAATTACAGTTTGTGCATTTACAATATTCATTGATTTTTGCCATTGAAAAACGTCCAGAAATGATTGAAGCTACTGACTGAATGAAAGGAGCTGGCATCTCACTCTCTTTGAATCTTCTTTATCATGCTAAGAGGAGCAGGAAAAAGCAAAAAATTTCAGAATTGCACCTTGCAATGCGGAGAAATTACTGTTTGTGCATTTACAATATTCATTGATTTTTGCCATTGAAAAACATGTTATTCATATACCAGAAATGTTTGAAGCTCCTGACTGAATGAAAGGAGCTGGCACCTCACTCTCTTTGAATCTTCTTTATCATGCTAAGAGGAGCAGGAAAAAGCAAAAAATTTCAGAATTGCACCTTGCAATGCGGAGAAATTACTGTTTGTGCATTTACAATATTCATTGATTTTTGCCATTGAAAACCATGTTATTCATATACCAGAAATGTTTGAAGCTACTGACTGAATGAAAGGAGCTGGCACCTCACTCTCTTTGAATCTTCTTTATCATGCTAAGAGGAGCGGGAAAAAGCAAAAAATTTCAGAATTGCACCTTGCAATGCGGAAAAATTACTGTTTGTGCATTTACAATATTCATTGATTTTTGCCATTGAAAAACGTCCAGAAATGATTGAAGGTACTGACTGAATGAAAGGAGCTGGCATCTCACTCTCTTTGAATCTTCTTTATCATGCTAAGAGGAGCAGGAAAAAGCAAAAAATTTCAGAATTGCACCTTGCAATGCGGAGAAATTACTGTTTGTGCATTTACAATATTCATTGATTTTTGCCATTGAAAAACGTCCAGAAATGATTGAAGCTACTGACTGAATGAAAGGAGCTGGCATCTCACTCTCTTTGAATCTTCTTTATCATGCTAAGAGGAGCAGGAAAAAGCAAAAAATTTCAGAATTGCACCTTGCAATGCGGAGAAATTACAGTTTGTGCATTTACAATATTCATTGATTTTTGCCATTGAAAAACATCCAGAAATGATTGAAGCTACTGACTGAATGAAAGGAGCTGGCATCTCACTCTCTTTGAATCTTCTTTATCATGCTAAGAGGAGCAGGAAAAAGCAAAAAATTTCAGAATTGCACCTTGCAATGCGGAGAAATTACTGTTTGTGCATTTACAATATTCATTGATTTTTGCCATTGAAAAACATCATGTTATTCATATACCAGAAATGTTTGAAGCTACTGACTGAATGAAAGGAGCTGGCATCTCACTCTCTTTGAATCTTCTTTATCATGCTAAGAGGAGCAGGAAAAAGCAAAAAATTTCAGAATTGCACCTTGCAATGTGGAGAAATTACTGTTTGTGCATTTACAATATTCATTGATTTTTACCATTGAAAAACGTCCAGAAATGATTGAAGCTACTGACTGAATGAAAGTAGCTGGCATCTCACTCTCTTTGAATCTTCTTTATCATGCTAAGAGGAGCAGGAAAAAGCAAAAAATTTCAGACTTGCACCTTGCAATGCGGAGAAATTACTGTTTGTGCATTTACAATATTCATTGATTTTTGCCATTGAAAAACATCATGTTATTCATATACCAGAAATGTTTGAAGCTACTGACTGAATGAAAGGAGCTGGCATCTCACTCTCTTTGAATCTTCTTTATCATGCTAAGAGGAGCAGGAAAAAGCAAAAAATTTCAGAATTGCACCTTGCAATGCGGAGAAATTACTGTTTGTGCATTTACAATATTCATTGATTTTTGCCATTGAAAAACATCATGTTATTCATATACCAGAAATGTTTGAAGCTACTGACTGAATGAAAGGAACTGGCATCTCACTCTCTTTGAATCTTCTTTATCATGCTAAGAGGAGCAGGAAAAAGCAAAAAATTTCAGAATTGCACCTTGCAATGCGGAGAAATTACTGTTTGTGCATTTACAATATTCATTGATTTTTGCCATTGAAAAACGTCCAGAAATGATTGAAGGTACTGACTGAATGAAAGGAGCTGGCATCTCACTCTCTTTGAATCTTCTTTATCATTCTAAGAGGAGCAGGAAAAAGCAAAAAATTTCAGAATTGCACCTTGCAATGCGGAGAAATTACTGTTTGTGCATTTACAATATTCATTGATTTTTGCCATTGAAAAACGTCCAGAAATGATTGAAGCTACTGACTCAATGAATGGAGCTGGCATCTCACTCTCTTTGAATCTTCTTTATCATGCTAAGAGGAGCAGGAAAAAGCAAAAAATTTCAGAATTGCACCTTGCAATGCGGAGAAATTACAGTTTGTGCATTTACAATATTCATTGATTTTTGCCATTGAAAAACGTCCAGAAATGATTGAAGCTACTGACTGAATGAAAGGAGCTGGCATCTCACTCTCTTTGAATCTTCTTTATCATGCTAAGAGGAGCAGGAAAAAGCAAAAAATTTCAGAATTGCACCTTGCAATGCGGAGAAATTACTGTTTGTGCATTTACAATATTCGTTGATTTTTGCCATTGAAAAACGTCCAGAAATGATTGAAGCTACTGACTGAATGAAAGGAGCTGGCATCTCACTCTCTTTGAATCTTCTTTATCATGCTAAGAGGAGCAGGAAAAAGCAAAAAATTTCAGAATTGCACCTTGCAATGCGGAGAAATTACAGTTTGTGCATTTACAATATTCATTGATTTTTGCCATTGAAAAACGTCCAGAAATGATTGAAGCTACTGACTGAATGAAAGGAGCTGGCATCTCACTCTCTTTGAATCTTCTTTATCATGCTAAGAGGAGCAGGAAAAAGCAAAAAATTTCAGAATTGCACCTTGCAATGCGGAGAAATTACTGTTTGTGCATTTACAATATTCATTGATTTTTGCCATTGAAAAACATGTTATTCATATACCAGAAATGTTTGAAGCTCCTGACTGAATGAAAGGAGCTGGCACCTCACTCTCTTTGAATCTTCTTTATCATGCTAAGAGGAGCAGGAAAAAGCAAAAAATTTCAGAATTGCACCTTGCAATGCGGAGAAATTACTGTTTGTGCATTTACAATATTCATTGATTTTTGCCATTGAAAAACGTCCAGAAATGATTGAAGCTACTGACTGAATGAAAGGAGCTGGCATCTCACTCTCTTTGAATCTTCTTTATCATGCTAAGAGGAGCAGGAAAAAGCAAAAAATTTCAGAATTGCACCTTGCAATGCGGAGAAATTACTGTTTGTGCATTTACAATATTCATTGATTTTTGCCATTGAAAAATGTCCAGAAATGATTGAAGCTACTGACTGAATGAAAGGAGCTGGCATCTCACTCTCTTTGAATCTTCTTTATCATGCTAAGAGGAGCAGGAAAAAGCAAAAAATTTCAGAATTGCGCCTTGCAATGCGGAGAAATTACTGTTTGTGCATTTACAAAATTCATTGATTTTTGCCATTGAAAAACATCATGTTATTCATATACCAGAAATGATTGAAGCTACTGACTGAAGGAAAGGAGCTGGCATCTCAATCTCTTTGAATCTTCTTTATCATGCTAAGAGGAGCAGGAAAAAGCAAAAAATTTCAGAATTGCACCTTGCAATGCGGAGAAATTACTGTTTGTGCATTTACAATATTCATTGATTTTTGCCATTGAAAAACGTCCAGAAATGATTGAAGCTACTGACTGAATGAAAGGAGCTGGCATCTCACTCTCTTTGAATCTTCTTTATCATGCTAAGAGGAGCAGGAAAAAGCAAAAAATTTCAGAATTGCACCTTGCAATGCGGAGAAATTACTGTTTGTGCATTTACAATATTCATTGATTTTTGCCATTGAAAAACATCATGTTATTCATATACCAGAAATGTTTGAAGCTACTGACTGAATGAAAGGAGCTGGCATCTCACTCTCTTTGAATCTTCTTTATCATGCTAAGAGGAGCAGGAAAAAGCAAAAAATTTCAGAATTGCACCTTGCAATGCGGAGAAATTACTTTTTGTGCATTTACAATATTCATTGATTTTTGCCATTGAAAAACGTCCAGAAATGATTGAAGCTACTGACTGAATGAAAGGAGCTGGCATCTCACTCTCTTTGAATCTTCTTTATCATGCTAAGAGAAGCAGGAAAAAGCAAAAAATTTCAGAATTGCACCTTGCAATGCGGAGAAATTACTGTTTGTGCATTTACAATATTCATTGATTTTTGCCATTGAAAAACGTCCAGAAATGATTGAAGCTACTGACTGAATGAAAGGAGCTGGCATCTCACTCTCTTTGAATCTTCTTTATCATGCTAAGAGGAGCAGGAAAAAGCAAAAAATTTCAGAATTGCACCTTGCAATGCGGAGAAATTACTGTTTGTGCATTTACAATATTCATTGATTTTTGCCATTGAAAAACATGTAATTCATATACCAGAAATGTTTGAAGCTACTGACTGAATGAAAGGAGCTGGCATCTCACTCTCTTTGAATCTTCTTTATCATGCTAAGAGGAGCGGGAAAAAGCAAAAAATTTCAGAATTGCACCTTGCAATGCGGAGAAATTACTGTTTGTGCATTTACAATATTCATTGATTTTTGCCATTGAAAAACGTCCAGAAATGATTGAAGGTACTGACTGAATGAAAGGAGCTGGCATCTCACTCTCTTTGAATCTTCTTTATCATGCTAAGAGGAGCAGGAAAAAGCAAAAAATTTCAGAATTGCACCTTGCAATGCGGAGAAATTACTGTTTGTGCATTTACAATATTCATTGATTTTTGCCATTGAAAAACGTCCAGAAATGATTGAAGCTACTGACTGAATGAAAGGAGCTGGCATCTCACTCTCTTTGAATCTTCTTTATCATGCTAAGAGGAGCAGGAAAAAGCAAAAAATTTCAGAATTGCACCTTGCAATGCGGAGAAATTACAGTTTGTGCATTTACAATATTCATTGATTTTTGCCATTGAGAAACGTCCAGAAATGATTGAAGCTACTGACTGAATGAAAGGAGCTGGCATCTCACTCTCTTTGAATCTTCTTTATCATGCTAAGAGGAACAGGAAAAAGCAAAAAATTTCAGAATTGCACCTTGCAATGCGGAGAAATTACTGTTTGTGCATTTACAATATTCATTGATTTTTGCCATTGAAAAACATCATGTTATTTATATACCAGAAATGTTTGAAGCTACTGACTGAATGAAAGGAGCTGGCATCTCACTCTCTTTGAATCTTCTTTATCATGCTAAGAGGAGCAGGAAAAAGCAAAAAAATTCAGAATTGCACCTTGCAATGTGGAGAAATTACTGTTTGTGCATTTACAATATTCATTGATTTTTACCATTGAAAAACGTCCAGAAATGATTGAAGCTACTGACTGAATGAAAGTAGCTGGCATCTCACTCTCTTTGAATCTTCTTTATCATGCTAAGAGGAGCAGGAAAAAGCAAAAAATTTCAGAATTGTACCTTGCAATGCGGAGAAATTACTGTTTGTGCATTTACAATATTCATTGATTTTTGCCATTGAAAAACATCATGTTATTCATATACAAGAAATGTTTGAAGCTACTGACTGAATGAAAGGAGCTGGCATCTCACTCTCTTTGAATCTTCTTTATCATGCTAAGAGGAGCAGGAAAAAGCAAAAAATTTCAGAATTGTACCTTGCAATGCGGAGAAATTACTGTTTGTGCATTTACAATATTCATTGATTTTTGCCATTGAAAAACATCATGTTATTCATATACAAGAAATGTTTGAAGCTACTGACTGAATGAAAGGAGCTGGCATCTCAATCTCTTTGAATCTTCTTTATCATGCTAAGAGGAGCAGGAAAAAGCAAAAAATTTCAGAATTGCACCTTGCAATGTGGAGAAATTACTGTTTGTGCATTTACAATATTCATTGATTTTTACCATTGAAAAACGTCCAGAAATGATTGAAGCTACTGACTGAATGAAAGTAGCTGGCATCTCACTCTCTTTGAATCTTCTTTATCATGCTAAGAGGAGCAGGAAAAAGCAAAAAATTTCAGACTTGCACCTTGCAATGCGGAGAAATTACTATTTGTGCATTTACAATATTCATTGATTTTTGCCATTGAAAAACATCATGTTATTCATATACCAGAAATGTTTGAAGCTACTGACTGAATGAAAGGAGCTGGCATCTCACTCTCTTTGAATCTTCTTTATCATGCTAAGAGGAGCAGGAAAAAGCAAAAAATTTCAGAATTGCACCTTGCAATGCGGAGAAATTACTGTTTGTGCATTTACAATATTCATTGATTTTTGCCATTGAAAAACATCATGTTATTCATATACCAGAAATGTTTGAAGCTACTGACTGAATGAAAGGAGCTGACATCTCACTCTCTTTGAATCTTCTTTATCATGCTAAGAGGAGCAGGAAAAAGCAAAAAATTTCAGAATTGCACCTTGCAATGCGGAGAAATTACTGTTTGTGCATTTACAATATTCATTGATTTTTGCCATTGAAAAATGTCCAGAAATGATTGAAGCTACTGACTGAATGAAAGGAGCTGGCATCTCACTCTCTTTGAATCATGCTAAGAGGAGCAGGAAAAAGCAAAAAATTTCAGAATTGCACCTTGCAATGCGGAGAAATTACTGTTTGTGCATTTACAATATTCATTGATTTTTGCCATTGAAAAACATCATGTTATTCATATACCAGAAATGTTTGAAGCTACTGACTGAATGAAAGGAGCTGGCATCTCACTCTCTTTGAATCTTCTTTATCATGCTAAGAGGAGCAGGAAAAAGCAAAAAATTTTAGAATTGCACCTTGCAATGTGGAGAAATTACTGTTTGTGCATTTACAATATTCATTGATTTTTACCTTTGAAAAACGTCCAGAAATGATTGAAGCTACTGACTGAATGAAAGTAGCTGGCATCTCACTCTCTTTGAATCTTCTTTATCATGCTAAGAGGAGCAGGAAAAAGCAAAAAATTTCAGACTTGCACCTTGCAATGCGGAGAAATTACTGTTTGTGCATTTACAATATTCATTGATTTTTGCGATTGAAAAACATCATGTTATTCATATACCAGAAATGTTTGAAGCTACTGACTGAATGAAAGGAGCTGGCATCTCACTCTCTTTGAATCTTCTTTATCATGCTAAGAGGAGCAGGAAAAAGCAAAAAATTTCAGAATTGCACCTTGCAATGCGGAGAAATTATAGTTTGTGCATTTACAATATTCATTGATTTTTGCCATTGAAAAACGTCCAGAAATGATTGAAGCTACTGACTGAATGAAAGGAGCTGGCATCTCACTCTCTTTGAATCTTCTTTATCATGCTAAGAGGAGCAGGAGAAAGCAAAAAATTTCAGAATTGCACCTTGCAATGCGGAGAAATTACTGTTTGTGCATTTACAATATTCATTGATTTTTGCCATTGAAAAACGTCCAGAAATGATTGAAGCTACTGACTGAATGAAAGGAGCTGGCATCTCACTCTCTTTGAATCTTCTTTATCATGCTAAGAGGAGCAGGAAAAAGCAAAAAATTTCAGAATTGCACCTTGCAATGCGGAGAAATTACTGTTTGTGCATTTACAATATTCATTGATTTTTGCCATTGAAAAACATGTTATTCATATACCAGAAATGTTTGAAGCTACTGACTGAATGAAAGGAGCTGGCACCTCACTCTCTTTGAATCTTCTTTATCATGCTAAGAGGAGCGGGAAAAAGCAAAAAATTTCAGAATTGCACCTTGCAATGCGGAAAAATTACTGTTTGTGCATTTACAATATTCATTGATTTTTGCCATTGAAAAACGTCCAGAAATGATTGAAGGTACTGACTGAATGAAAGGAGCTGGCATCTCACTCTCTTTGAATCTTCTTTATCATGCTAAGAGGAGCAGGAAAAAGCAAAAAATTTCAGAATTGCACCTTGCAATGCGGAGAAATTACTGTTTGTGCATTTACAATATTCATTGATTTTTGCCATTGAAAAACGTCCAGAAATGATTGAAGCTACTGACTGAATGAAAGGAGCTGGCATCTCACTCTCTTTGAATCTTCTTTATCATGCTAAGAGGAGCAGGAAAAAGCAAAAAATTTCAGAATTGCACCTTGCAATGCGGAGAAATTACAGTTTGTGCATTTACAATATTCATTGATTTTTGCCATTGAAAAACATCCAGAAATGATTGAAGCTACTGACTGAATGAAAGGAGCTGGCATCTCACTCTCTTTGAATCTTCTTTATCATGCTAAGAGGAGCAGGAAAAAGCAAAAAATTTCAGAATTGCACCTTGCAATGCGGAGAAGTTACTGTTTGTGCATTTACAATATTCATTGATTTTTGCCATTGAAAAACATCATGTTATTCATATACCAGAAATGTTTGAAGCTACTGACTGAATGAAAGGAGCTGGCATCTCACTCTCTTTGAATCTTCTTTATCATGCTAAGAGGAGCAGGAAAAAGCAAAAAATTTCAGAATTGCACCTTGCAATGTGGAGAAATTACTGTTTGTGCATTTACAATATTCATTGATTTTTACCATTGAAAAACGTCCAGAAATGATTGAAGCTACTGACTGAATGAAAGTAGCTGGCATCTCACTCTCTTTGAATCTTCTTTATCATGCTAAGAGGAGCAGGAAAAAGCAAAACATTTCAGACTTGCACCTTGCAATGCGGAGAAATTACTGTTTGTGCATTTACAATATTCATTGATTTTTGCCATTGAAAAACATCATGTTATTCATATACCAGAAATGTTTGAAGCTACTGACTGAATGAAAGGAGCTGGCATCTCACTCTCTTTGAATCTTCTTTATCATGCTAAGAGGAGCAGGAAAAAGCAAAAAATTTCAGAATTGCACCTTGCAATGCGGAGAAATTACTGTTTGTGCATTTACAATATTCATTGATTTTTGCCATTGAAAAACATCATGTTATTCATATACCAGAAATGTTTGAAGCTACTGACTGAATGAAAGGAGCTGGCATCTCAATCTCTTTGAATCTTCTTTATCATGCTAAGAGGAGCAGGATAAAGCAAAAAATTTCAGAATTGCACCTTGCAATGTGGAGAAATTACTGTTTGTGCATTTACAATATTCATTGATTTTTACCATTGAAAAACGTCCAGAAATGATTGAAGCTACTGACTGAATGAAAGTAGCTGGCATCTCACTCTCTTTGAATCTTCTTTATCATGCTAAGAGGAGCAGGAAAAAGCAAAAAATTTCAGACTTGCACCTTGCAATGCGGAGAAATTACTGTTTGTGCATTTACAATATTCATTGATTTTTGCCATTGAAAAACATCATGTTATTCATATACCAGAAATGTTTGAAGCTACTGACTGAATGAAAGGAGCTGGCATCTCACTCTCTTTGAATCTTCTTTATCATGCTAAGAGGAGCAGGAAAAAGCAAAAAATTTCAGACTTGCACCTTGCAATGCGGAGAAATTACTGTTTGTGCATTTACAATATTCATTGATTTTTGCCATTGAAAAACATCATGTTATTCATATACCAGAAATGTTTGAAGCTACTGACTGAATGAAAGGAACTGGCATCTCACTCTCTTTGAATCTTCTTTATCATGCTAAGAGGAGCAGGAAAAAGCAAAAAATTTCAGAATTGCACCTTGCAATGCGGAGAAATTACTGTTTGTGCATTTACAATATTCATTGATTTTTGCCATTGAAAAACGTCCAGAAATGATTGAAGGTACTGACTGAATGAAAGGAGCTGGCATCTCACTCTCTTTGAATCTTCTTTATCATTCTAAGAGGAGCAGGAAAAAGCAAAAAATTTCAGAATTGCACCTTGCAATGCGGAGAAATTACTGTTTGTGCATTTACAATATTCATTGATTTTTGCCATTGAAAAACGTCCAGAAATGATTGAAGCTACTGACTCAATGAATGGAGCTGGCATCTCACTCTCTTTGAATCTTCTTTATCATGCTAAGAGGAGCAGGAAAAAGCAAAAAATTTCAGAATTGCACCTTGCAATGCGGAGAAATTACAGTTTGTGCATTTACAATATTCATTGATTTTTGCCATTGAAAAACGTCCAGAAATGATTGAAGCTACTGACTGAATGAAAGGAGCTGGCATCTCACTCTCTTTGAATCTTCTTTATCATGCTAAGAGGAGCAGGAAAAAGCAAAAAATTTCAGAATTGCACCTTGCAATGTGGAGAAATTACAGTTTGTGCATTTACAATATTCATTGATTTTTGCCATTGAAAAACGTCCAGAAATGATTGAAGCTACTGACTGAATGAAAGGAGCTGGCATCTCACTCTCTTTGAATCTTCTTTATCATGCTAAGAGGAGCAGGAAAAAGCAAAAAATTTCAGAATTGCACCTTGCAATGCGGAGAAATTACTGTTTGTGCATTTACAATATTCATTGATTTTTGCCATTGAAAAACATGTTATTAATATACCAGAAATGTTTGAAGCTCCTGACTGAATGAAAGGAGCTGGCACCTCACTCTCTTTGAATCTTCTTTATCATGCTAAGAGGAGCAGGAAAAAGCAAAAAATTTCAGAATTGCACCTTGCAATGCGGAGAAATTACTGTTTGTGCATTTACAATATTCATTGATTTTTGCCATTGAAAAACGTCCAGAAATGATTGAAGCTACTGACTGAATGAAAGGAGCTGGCATCTCACTCTCTTTGAATCTTCTTTATCATGCTAAGAGGAGCAGGAAAAAGCAAAAAATTTCAGAATTGCACCTTGCAATGCGGAGAAATTACTGTTTGTGCATTTACAATATTCATTGATTTTTGCCATTGAAAAATGTCCAGAAATGATTGAAGCTACTGACTGAATGAAAGGAGCTGGCATCTCACTCTCTTTGAATCTTCTTTATCATGCTAAGAGGAACAGGAAAAAGCAAAAAATTTCAGAATTGCACCTTGCAATGCGGAGAAATTACTGTTTGTGCATTTACAATATTCATTGATTTTTGCCATTGAAAAACATCATGTTATTTATATACCAGAAATGTTTGAAGCTACTGACTGAATGAAAGGAGCTGGCATCTCACTCTCTTTGAATCTTCTTTATCATGCTAAGAGGAGCAGGAAAAAGCAAAAAATTTCAGAATTGCACCTTGCAATGCGGAGAAATTACTGTTTGTGCATTTACAATATTCGTTGATTTTTGCCATTGAAAAACGTCCAGAAATGATTGTAGCTACTGACTGAATGAAAGGAGCTGGCATCTCACTCTCTTTGAATCTTCTTTATCATGCTAAGAGGAGCAGGAAAAAGCAAAAAATTTCAGAATTGCACCTTGCAATGTGGAGAAATTACAGTTTGTGCATTTACAATATTCATTGATTTTTGCCATTGAAAAACGTCCAGAAATGATTGAAGCTACTGACTGAATGAAAGGAGCTGGCATCTCACTCTCTTTGAATCTTCTTTATCATGCTAAGAGGAGCAGGAAAAAGCAAAAAATTTCAGAATTGCACCTTGCAATGCGGAGAAATTACTGTTTGTGCATTTACAATATTCATTGATTTTTGCCATTGAAAAACATGTTATTCATATACCAGAAATGTTTGAAGCTCCTGACTGAATGAAAGGAGCTGGCACCTCACTCTCTTTGAATCTTCTTTATCATGCTAAGAGGAGCAGGAAAAAGCAAAAAATTTCAGAATTGCACCTTGCAATGCGGAGAAATTACTGTTTGTGCATTTACAATATTCATTGATTTTTGCCATTGAAAAACGTCCAGAAATGATTGAAGCTACTGACTGAATGAAAGGAGCTGGCATCTCACTCTCTTTGAATCTTCTTTATCATGCTAAGAGGAGCAGGAAAAAGCAAAAAATTTCAGAATTGCACCTTGCAATGCGGAGAAATTACTGTTTGTGCATTTACAATATTCATTGATTTTTGCCATTGAAAAATGTCCAGAAATGATTGAAGCTACTGACTGAATGAAAGGAGCTGGCATCTCACTCTCTTTGAATCTTCTTTATCATGCTAAGAGGAGCAGGAAAAAGCAAAAAATTTCAGAATTGCGCCTTGCAATGCGGAGAAATTACTGTTTGTGCATTTACAAAATTCATTGATTTTTGCCATTGAAAAACATCATGTTATTCATATACCAGAAATGATTGAAGCTACTGACTGAAGGAAAGGAGCTGGCATCTCACTCTCTTTGAATCTTCTTTATCATGCTAAGAGGAGCAGGAAAAAGCAAAAAATTTCAGAATTGCACCTTGCAATGCGGAGAAATTACAGTTTGTGCATTTACAATATTCATTGATTTTTGCCATTGAGAAACGTCCAGAAATGATTGAAGCTACTGACTGAATGAAAGGAGCTGGCATCTCACTCTCTTTGAATCTTCTTTATCATGCTAAGAGGAACAGGAAAAAGCAAAAAATTTCAGAATTGCACCTTGCAATGCGGAGAAATTACTGTTTGTGCATTTACAATATTCATTGATTTTTGCCATTGAAAAACATCATGTTATTTATATACCAGAAATGTTTGAAGCTACTGACTGAATGAAAGGAGCTGGCATCTCACTCTCTTTGAATCTTCTTTATCATGCTAAGAGGAGCAGGAAAAAGCAAATAAATTCAGAATTGCACCTTGCAATGTGGAGAAATTACTGTTTGTGCATTTACAATATTCATTGATTTTTGCCATTGAAAAACGTCCAGAAATGATTGAAGCTACTGACTGAATGAAAGGAGCTGGCATCTCACTCTCTTTGAATCTTCTTTATCATGCTAAGAGGAGCAGGAAAAAGCAAAAAATTTCAGAATTGCACCTTGCAATGCGGAGAAATTACTGTTTGTGCATTTACAATATTCATTGATTTTTGCCATTGAAAAACATGTTATTCATATACCAGAAATGTTTGAAGCTACTGACTGAATGAAAGGAGCTGGCACCTCACTCTCTTTGAATCTTCTTTATCATGCTAAGAGGAGCGGGAAAAAGCAAAAAATTTCAGAATTGCACCTTGCAATGCGGAAAAATTACTGTTTGTGCATTTACAATATTCATTGATTTTTGCCGTTGAAAAACGTCCAGAAATGATTGAAGGTACTGACTGAATGAAAGGAGCTGGCATCTCACTCTCTTTGAATCTTCTTTATCATGCTAAGAGGAGCAGGAAAAAGCAAAAAATTTCAGAATTGCACCTTGCAATGCGGAGAAATTACTGTTTGTGCATTTACAATATTCATTGATTTTTGCCATTGAAAAACGTCCAGAAATGATTGAAGCTACTGACTGAATGAAAGGAGCTGGCATCTCACTCTCTTTGAATCTTCTTTATCATGCTAAGAGGAGCAGGAAAAAGCAAAAAATTTCAGAATTGCACCTTGCAATGCGGAGAAATTACAGTTTGTGCATTTACAATATTCATTGATTTTTGCCATTGAAAAACATCCAGAAATGATTGAAGCTACTGACTGAATGAAAGGAGCTGGCATCTCACTCTCTTTGAATCTTCTTTATCATGCTAAGAGGAGCAGGAAAAAGCAAAAAATTTCAGAATTGCACCTTGCAATGCGGAGAAGTTACTGTTTGTGCATTTACAATATTCATTGATTTTTGCCATTGAAAAACATCATGTTATTCATATACCAGAAATGTTTGAAGCTACTGACTGAATGAAAGGAGCTGGCATCTCACTCTCTTTGAATCTTCTTTATCATGCTAAGAGGAGCAGGAAAAAGCAAAAAATTTCAGAATTGCACCTTGCAATGTGGAGAAATTACTGTTTGTGCATTTACAATATTCATTGATTTTTACCATTGAAAAACGTCCAGAAATGATTGAAGCTACTGACTGAATGAAAGTAGCTGGCATCTCACTCTCTTTGAATCTTCTTTATCATGCTAAGAGGAGCAGGAAAAAGCAAAAAATTTCAGACTTGCACCTTGCAATGCGGAGAAATTACTGTTTGTGCATTTACAATATTCATTGATTTTTGCCATTGAAAAACATCATGTTATTCATATACCAGAAATGTTTGAAGCTACTGACTGAATGAAAGGAGCTGGCATCTCACTCTCTTTGAATCTTCTTTATCATGCTAAGAGGAGCAGGAAAAAGCAAAAAATTTCAGAATTGCACCTTGCAATGCGGAGAAATTACTGTTTGTGCATTTACAATATTCATTGATTTTTGCCATTGAAAAACATCATGTTATTCATATACCAGAAATGTTTGAAGCTACTGACTGAATGAAAGGAGCTGGCATCTCAATCTCTTTGAATCTTCTTTATCATGCTAAGAGGAGCAGGATAAAGCAAAAAATTTCAGAATTGCACCTTGCAATGTGGAGAAATTACTGTTTGTGCATTTACAATATTCATTGATTTTTACCATTGAAAAACGTCCAGAAATGATTGAAGCTACTGACTGAATGAAAGTAGCTGGCATCTCACTCTCTTTGAATCTTCTTTATCATGCTAAGAGGAGCAGGAAAAAGCAAAAAATTTCAGACTTGCACCTTGCAATGCGGAGAAATTACTGTTTGTGCATTTACAATATTCATTGATTTTTGCCATTGAAAAACATCATGTTATTCATATACCAGAAATGTTTGAAGCTACTGACTGAATGAAAGGAGCTGGCATCTCACTCTCTTTGAATCTTCTTTATCATGCTAAGAGGAGCAGGAAAAAGCAAAAAATTTCAGACTTGCACCTTGCAATGCGGAGAAATTACTGTTTGTGCATTTACAATATTCATTGATTTTTGCCATTGAAAAACATCATGTTATTCATATACCAGAAATGTTTGAAGCTACTGACTGAATGAAAGGAACTGGCATCTCACTCTCTTTGAATCTTCTTTATCATGCTAAGAGGAGCAGGAAAAAGCAAAAAATTTCAGAATTGCACCTTGCAATGCGGAGAAATTACTGTTTGTGCATTTACAATATTCATTGATTTTTGCCATTGAAAAACGTCCAGAAATGATTGAAGGTACTGACTGAATGAAAGGAGCTGGCATCTCACTCTCTTTGAATCTTCTTTATCATTCTAAGAGGAGCAGGAAAAAGCAAAAAATTTCAGAATTGCACCTTGCAATGCGGAGAAATTACTGTTTGTGCATTTACAATATTCATTGATTTTTGCCATTGAAAAACGTCCAGAAATGATTGAAGCTACTGACTCAATGAATGGAGCTGGCATCTCACTCTCTTTGAATCTTCTTTATCATGCTAAGAGGAGCAGGAAAAAGCAAAAAATTTCAGAATTGCACCTTGCAATGCGGAGAAATTACAGTTTGTGCATTTACAATATTCATTGATTTTTGCCATTGAAAAACGTCCAGAAATGATTGAAGCTACTGACTGAATGAAAGGAGCTGGCATCTCACTCTCTTTGAATCTTCTTTATCATGCTAAGAGGAGCAGGAAAAAGCAAAAAATTTCAGAATTGCACCTTGCAATGCGGAGAAATTACTGTTTGTGCATTTACAATATTCGTTGATTTTTGCCATTGAAAAACGTCCAGAAATGATTGAAGCTACTGACTGAATGAAAGGAGCTGGCATCTCACTCTCTTTGAATCTTCTTTATCATGCTAAGAGGAGCAGGAAAAAGCAAAAAATTTCAGAATTGCACCTTGCAATGTGGAGAAATTACAGTTTGTGCATTTACAATATTCATTGATTTTTGCCATTGAAAAACGTCCAGAAATGATTGAAGCTACTGACTGAATGAAAGGAGCTGGCATCTCACTCTCTTTGAATCTTCTTTATCATGCTAAGAGGAGCAGGAAAAAGCAAAAAATTTCAGAATTGCACCTTGCAATGCGGAGAAATTACTGTTTGTGCATTTACAATATTCATTGATTTTTGCCATTGAAAAACATGTTATTCATATACCAGAAATGTTTGAAGCTCCTGACTGAATGAAAGGAGCTGGCACCTCACTCTCTTTGAATCTTCTTTATCATGCTAAGAGGAGCAGGAAAAAGCAAAAAATTTCAGAATTGCACCTTGCAATGCGGAGAAATTACTGTTTGTGCATTTACAATATTCATTGATTTTTGCCATTGAAAAACGTCCAGAAATGATTGAAGCTACTGACTGAATGAAAGGAGCTGGCATCTCACTCTCTTTGAATCTTCTTTATCATGCTAAGAGGAGCAGGAAAAAGCAAAAAATTTCAGAATTGCACCTTGCAATGCGGAGAAATTACTGTTTGTGCATTTACAATATTCATTGATTTTTGCCATTGAAAAATGTCCAGAAATGATTGAAGCTACTGACTGAATGAAAGGAGCTGGCATCTCACTCTCTTTGAATCTTCTTTATCATGCTAAGAGGAGCAGGAAAAAGCAAAAAATTTCAGAATTGCGCCTTGCAATGCGGAGAAATTACTGTTTGTGCATTTACAAAATTCATTGATTTTTGCCATTGAAAAACATCATGTTATTCATATACCAGAAATGATTGAAGCTACTGACTGAAGGAAAGGAGCTGGCATCTCACTCTCTTTGAATCTTCTTTATCATGCTAAGAGGAGCAGGAAAAAGCAAAAAATTTCAGAATTGCACCTTGCAATGCGGAGAAATTACTGTTTGTGCATTTACAATATTCATTGATTTTTGCCATTGAAAAACGTCCAGAAATGATTGAAGCTACTGACTGAATGAAAGGAGCTGGCATCTCACTCTCTTTGAATCTTCTTTATCATGCTAAGAGGAGCAGGAAAAAGCAAAAAATTTCAGACTTGCACCTTGCAATGCGGAGAAATTACTGTTTGTGCATTTACAATATTCATTGATTTTTGCCATTGAAAAACATCATGTTATTCATATACCAGAAATGTTTGAAGCTACTGACTGAATGAAAGGAACTGGCATCTCACTCTCTTTGAATCTTCTTTATCATGCTAAGAGGAGCAGGAAAAAGCAAAAAATTTCAGAATTGCACCTTGCAATGCGGAGAAATTACTGTTTGTGCATTTACAATATTCATTGATTTTTGCCATTGAAAAACGTCCAGAAATGATTGAAGGTACTGACTGAATGAAAGGAGCTGGCATCTCACTCTCTTTGAATCTTCTTTATCATTCTAAGAGGAGCAGGAAAAAGCAAAAAATTTCAGAATTGCACCTTGCAATGCGGAGAAATTACTGTTTGTGCATTTACAATATTCATTGATTTTTGCCATTGAAAAACGTCCAGAAATGATTGAAGCTACTGACTCAATGAATGGAGCTGGCATCTCACTCTCTTTGAATCTTCTTTATCATGCTAAGAGGAGCAGGAAAAAGCAAAAAATTTCAGAATTGCACCTTGCAATGCGGAGAAATTACAGTTTGTGCATTTACAATATTCATTGATTTTTGCCATTGAAAAACGTCCAGAAATGATTGAAGCTACTGACTGAATGAAAGGAGCTGGCATCTCACTCTCTTTGAATCTTCTTTATCATGCTAAGAGGAGCAGGAAAAAGCAAAAAATTTCAGAATTGCACCTTGCAATGCGGAGAAATTACTGTTTGTGCATTTACAATATTCGTTGATTTTTGCCATTGAAAAACGTCCAGAAATGATTGAAGCTACTGACTGAATGAAAGGAGCTGGCATCTCACTCTCTTTGAATCTTCTTTATCATGCTAAGAGGAGCAGGAAAAAGCAAAAAATTTCAGAATTGCACCTTGCAATGCGGAGAAATTACAGTTTGTGCATTTACAATATTCATTGATTTTTGCCATTGAAAAACGTCCAGAAATGATTGAAGCTACTGACTGAATGAAAGGAGCTGGCATCTCACTCTCTTTGAATCTTCTTTATCATGCTAAGAGGAGCAGGAAAAAGCAAAAAATTTCAGAATTGCACCTTGCAATGCGGAGAAATTACTGTTTGTGCATTTACAATATTCATTGATTTTTGCCATTGAAAAACATGTTATTCATATACCAGAAATGTTTGAAGCTCCTGACTGAATGAAAGGAGCTGGCACCTCACTCTCTTTGAATCTTCTTTATCATGCTAAGAGGAGCAGGAAAAAGCAAAAAATTTCAGAATTGCACCTTGCAATGCGGAGAAATTACTGTTTGTGCATTTACAATATTCATTGATTTTTGCCATTGAAAAACGTCCAGAAATGATTGAAGCTACTGACTGAATGAAAGGAGCTGGCATCTCACTCTCTTTGAATTTTCTTTATCATGCTAAGAGGAGCAGGAAAAAGCAAAAAATTTCAGAATTGCACCTTGCAATGCGGAGAAATTACTGTTTGTGCATTTACAATATTCATTGATTTTTGCCATTGAAAAATGTCCAGAAATGATTGAAGCTACTGACTGAATGAAAGGAGCTGGCATCTCACTCTCTTTGAATCTTCTTTATCATGCTAAGAGGAGCAGGAAAAAGCAAAAAATTTCAGAATTGCGCCTTGCAATGCGGAGAAATTACTGTTTGTGCATTTACAAAATTCATTGATTTTTGCCATTGAAAAACATCATGTTATTCATATACCAGAAATGATTGAAGCTACTGACTGAAGGAAAGGAGCTGGCATCTCACTCTCTTTGAATCTTCTTTATCATGCTAAGAGGAGCAGGAAAAAGCAAAAAATTTCAGAATTGCACCTTGCAATGCGGAGAAATTACTGTTTGTGCATTTACAATATTCATTGATTTTTGCCATTGAAAAACGTCCAGAAATGATTGAAGCTACTGACTGAATGAAAGGAGCTGGCATCTCACTCTCTTTGAATCTTCTTTATCATGCTAAGAGGAGCAGGAAAAAGCAAAAAATTTCAGAATTGCTCCTTGCAATGCGGAGAAATTACTGTTTGTGCATTTACAATATTCATTGATTTTTGCGATTGAAAAACATCATGTTATTCATATACCAGAAATGATTGAAGCTACTGACTGAATGAAAGGAGCTGGCATCTCATTCTCTTTGAATCTTCTTTATCATGCTAAGAGGAGCAGGAAAAAGTAAAAAATTTCAGAATTGCACCTTGCAATGCGGAGAAATTACTGTTTGTGCATTTACAATATTCAATGATTTTTGCCATTGAAAAACATCCAGAAATGATTGAAGCTACTGACTGAATGAAAGGAGCTGGCATCTCACTCTCTTTGAATCTTGTTTATCATGCTAAGAGGAGCAGGAAAAAGCAAAAAATTTCAGAATTGCACCTTGCAATGCGGAGAAATTACTGTTTGTGCATTTACAATATTCATTGATTTTTGCCATTGAAAAACGTCCAGAAATGATTGAAGCTACTGACTGAATGAAAGGAGCTGGCATCTCACTCTCTTTGAATCTTCTTTATCATGCTAAGAGGAGCAGGAAAAAGCCAAAAATTTCAGAATTGCACCTTGCAATGCGGAGAAATTACTGTTTGTGCATTTACAATATTCATTGATTTTTGCTATTGAAAAACATCATGTTATTCATATACCAGAAATGATTGAAGCTACTGACTGAATGAAAGGAGCTGGCATCTCACTCTCTTTGAATCTTCTTTATCATGCTAAGAGGAGCAGGAAAAAGCAAAAAATTTCAGAATTGCACCTTGCAATGCGGAGAAATTGCAGTTTGTGCATTTACAATATTCATTGATTTTTGCCATTGAAAAACGTCCAGAAATGATTGAAGCTACTGACTGAATGAAAGGAGCTGGCATCTCACTCTCTTTGAATCTTCTTTATCATGCTAAGAGGAGCAGGAAAAAGCAAAAAATTTCAGAATTGCACCTTGCAATGCGGAGAAATTACTGTTTGTGCATTTACAATATTCATTGATTTTTGCCATTGAAAAACATCATGTTATTCATATACCAGAAATGATTGAAGCTACTGACTGAATGAAAGGAGCTGGCATCTCACTCTCTTTGAATCTTCTTTATCATGCTAAGAGGAGCAGGAAAAAGCAAAAAATTTCAGAATTGCACCTTGCAATGCGGAGAAATTGCAGTTTGTGCATTTACAATATTCATTGATTTTTGCCATTGAAAAACGTCCAGAAATGATTGAAGCTACTGACTGAATGAAAGGAGCTGGCATCTCACTCTCTTTGAATCTTCTTTATCATGCTAAGAGGAGCAGGAAAAAGCAAAAAATTTCAGAATTGCACCTTGCAATGCGGAGAAATTACTGTTTGTGCATTTTCAATATTCATTGATTTTTGCCATTGAAAAATGTCCAGAAATGAATGAAGCTACTGACTGAATGAAAGGAGCTGGCATCTCACTCTCTTTGAATCTTCTTTATCATGCTAAGAGGAGCAGGAAAAAGCAAAAAATTTCAGAATTGCACCTTGCAATGCGGAGAAATTACTGTTTGTGCATTTACAATATTCATTGATTTTTGCCATTGAAAAATGTCCAGAAATGATTGAAGCTACTGACTGAATGAAAGGAGCTGGCATCTCACTCTCTTTGAATCTTCTTTATCATGCTAAGAGGAGCAGGAAAAAGCAAAAAATTTCAGAATTGCGCCTTGCAATGCGGAGAAATTACTGTTTGTGCATTTACAAAATTCATTGATTTTTGCCATTGAAAAACATCATGTTATTCATATACCAGAAATGATTGAAGCTACTGACTGAAGGAAAGGATCTGGCATCTCACTCTCTTTGTATCTTCTTTGTCATGCCAAGAGGAGCAGGAAAAAGCAAAAAATTTCAGAATTGCACCTTGCAATGCGGAGAAATTACTGTTTGTGCATTTACAATATTCATTGATTTTTGCCATTGAAAAACGTCCAGAAATGATTGAAGCTACTGACTGAATGAAAGGAGCTGGCATCTCACTCTCTTTGAATCTTCTTTATCATGCTAAGAGGAGCAGGAAAAAGCAAAAAATTTCAGAATTGCTCCTTGCAATGCGGAGAAATTACTGTTTGTGCATTTACAATATTCATTGATTTTTGCGATTGAAAAACATCATGTTATTCATATACCAGAAATGATTGAAGCTACTGACTGAATGAAAGGAGCTGGCATCTCATTCTCTTTGAATCTTCTTTATCATGCTAAGAGGAGCAGGAAAAAGTAAAAAATTTCAGAATTGCACCTTGCAATGCGGAGAAATTACTGTTTGTGCATTTACAATATTCAATGATTTTTGCCATTGAAAAACGTCCAGAAATGATTGAAGCTACTGACTGAATGAAAGGAGCTGGCATCTCACTCTCTTTGAATCTTGTTTATCATGCTAAGAGGAGCAGGAAAAAGCAAAAAATTTCAGAATTGCACCTTGCAATGCGGAGAAATTACTGTTTGTGCATTTACAATATTCATTGATTTTTGCCATTGAAAAACGTCCAGAAATGATTGAAGCTACTGACTGAATGAAAGGAGCTGGCATCTCACTCTCTTTGAATCTTCTTTATCATGCTAAGAGGAGCAGGAAAAAGCCAAAAATTTCAGAATTGCACCTTGCAATGCGGAGAAATTACTGTTTGTGCATTTACAATATTCATTGATTTTTGCTATTGAAAAACATCATGTTATTCATATACCAGAAATGATTGAAGCTACTGACTGAATGAAAGGAGCTGGCATCTCACTCTCTTTGAATCTTCTTTATCATGCTAAGAGGAGCAGGAAAAAGCAAAAAATTTCAGAATTGCACCTTGCAATGCGGAGAAATTGCAGTTTGTGCATTTACAATATTCATTGATTTTTGCCATTGAAAAACGTCCAGAAATAATTGAAGCTACTGACTGAATGAAAGGAGCTGGCATCTCACTCTCTTTGAATCTTCTTTATCATGCTAAGAGGAGCAGGAAAAAGCAAAAAATTTCAGAATTGCACCTTGCAATGCGGAGAAATTACTGTTTGTGCATTTACAATATTCATTGATTTTTGCCATTGAAAAACATCATGTTATTCATATACCAGAAATGATTGAAGCTACTGACTGAATGAAAGGAGCTGGCATCTCACTCTCTTTGAATCTTCTTTATCATGCTAAGAGGAGCAGGAAAAAGCAAAAAATTTCAGAATTGCACCTTGCAATGCGGAGAAATTGCAGTTTGTGCATTTACAATATTCATTGATTTTTGCCATTGAAAAACGTCCAGAAATGATTGAAGCTACTGACTGAATGAAAGGAGCTGGCATCTCACTCTCTTTGAATCTTCTTTATCATGCTAAGAGGAGCAGGAAAAAGCAAAAAATTTCAGAATTGCACCTTGCAATGCGGAGAAATTACTGTTTGTGCATTTACAATATTCATTGATTTTTGCCATTGAAAAATGTCCAGAAATGATTGAAGCTACTGACTGAATGAAAGGAGCTGGCATCTCACTCTCTTTGAATCTTCTTTATCATGCTAAGAGGAGCAGGAAAAAGCAAAAAATTTCAGAATTGCACCTTGCAATGCGGAGAAATTACTGTTTGTGCATTTACAATATTCATTGATTTTTGCCATTGAAAAATGTCCAGAAATGATTGAAGCTACTGACTGAATGAAAGGAGCTGGCATCTCACTCTCTTTGAATCTTCTTTATCATGCTAAGAGGAGCAGGAAAAAGCAAAAAATTTCAGAATTGCGCCTTGCAATGCGGAGAAATTACTGTTTGTGCATTTACAAAATTCATTGATTTTTGCCATTGAAAAACATCATGTTATTCATATACCAGAAATGATTGAAGCTACTGACTGAAGGAAAGGATCTGGCATCTCACTCTCTTTGAATCTTCTTTGTCATGCCAAGAGGAGCAGGAAAAAGCAAAAAATTTCAGAATTGCACCTTGCAATGCGGAGAAATTACTGTTTGTGCATTTACAATATTCATTGATTTTTGCCATTGAAAAACGTCCAGAAATGATTGAAGCTACTGACTGAATGAAAGGAGCTGGCATCTCACTCTCTTTGAATCTTCTTTATCATGCTAAGAGGAGCAGGAAAAAGCAAAAAATTTCAGAATTGCTCCTTGCAATGCGGAGAAATTACTGTTTGTGCATTTACAATATTCATTGATTTTTGCGATTGAAAAACATCATGTTATTCATATACCAGAAATGATTGAAGCTACTGACTGAATGAAAGGAGCTGGCATCTCATTCTCTTTGAATCTTCTTTATCATGCTAAGAGGAGCAGGAAAAAGTAAAAAATTTCAGAATTGCACCTTGCAATGCGGAGAAATTACTGTTTGTGCATTTACAATATTCAATGATTTTTGCCATTGAAAAACGTCCAGAAATGATTGAAGCTACTGACTGAATGAAAGGAGCTGGCATCTCACTCTCTTTGAATCTTGTTTATCATGCTAAGAGGAGCAGGAAAAAGCAAAAAATTTCAGAATTGCACCTTGCAATGCGGAGAAATTACTGTTTGTGCATTTACAATATTCATTGATTTTTGCCATTGAAAAACGTCCAGAAATGATTGAAGCTACTGACTGAATGAAAGGAGCTGGCATCTCACTCTCTTTGAATCTTCTTTATCATGCTAAGAGGAGCAGGAAAAAGCCAAAAATTTCAGAATTGCACCTTGCAATGCGGAGAAATTACTGTTTGTGCATTTACAATATTCATTGATTTTTGCTATTGAAAAACATCATGTTATTCATATACCAGAAATGATTGAAGCTACTGACTGAATGAAAGGAGCTGGCATCTCACTCTCTTTGAATCTTCTTTATCATGCTAAGAGGAGCAGGAAAAAGCAAAAAATTTCAGAATTGCACCTTGCAATGCGGAGAAATTGCAGTTTGTGCATTTACAATATTCATTGATTTTTGCCATTGAAAAACGTCCAGAAATAATTGAAGCTACTGACTGAATGAAAGGAGCTGGCATCTCACTCTCTTTGAATCTTCTTTATCATGCTAAGAGGAGCAGGAAAAAGCAAAAAATTTCAGAATTGCACCTTGCAATGCGGAGAAATTACTGTTTGTGCATTTACAATATTCATTGATTTTTGCCATTGAAAAACATCATGTTATTCATATACCAGAAATGATTGAAGCTACTGACTGAATGAAAGGAGCTGGCATCTCACTCTCTTTGAATCTTCTTTATCATGCTAAGAGGAGCAGGAAAAAGCAAAAAATTTCAGAATTGCACCTTGCAATGCGGAGAAATTGCAGTTTGTGCATTTACAATATTCATTGATTTTTGCCATTGAAAAACGTCCAGAAATGATTGAAGCTACTGACTGAATGAAAGGAGCTGGCATCTCACTCTCTTTGAATCTTCTTTATCATGCTAAGAGGAGCAGGAAAAAGCAAAAAATTTCAGAATTGCACCTTGCAATGCGGAGAAATTACTGTTTGTGCATTTACAATATTCATTGATTTTTGCCATTGAAAAATGTCCAGAAATGATTGAAGCTACTGACTGAATGAAAGGAGCTGGCATCTCACTCTCTTTGAATCTTCTTTATCATGCTAAGAGGAGCAGGAAAAAGCAAAAAATTTCAGAATTGCACCTTGCAATGCGGAGAAATTACTGTTTGTGCATTTACAATATTCATTGATTTTTGCCATTGAAAAATGTCCAGAAATGATTGAAGCTACTGACTGAATGAAAGGAGCTGGCATCTCACTCTCTTTGAATCTTCTTTATCATGCTAAGAGGAGCAGGAAAAAGCAAAAAATTTCAGAATTGCGCCTTGCAATGCGGAGAAATTACTGTTTGTGCATTTACAAAATTCATTGATTTTTGCCATTGAAAAACATCATGTTATTCATATACCAGAAATGATTGAAGCTACTGACTGAAGGAAAGGATCTGGCATCTCACTCTCTTTGAATCTTCTTTGTCATGCCAAGAGGAGCAGGAAAAAGCAAAAAATTTCAGAATTGCACCTTGCAATGCGGAGAAATTACTGTTTGTGCATTTACAATATTCATTGATTTTTGCCATTGAAAAACGTCCAGAAATGATTGAAGCTACTGACTGAATGAAAGGAGCTGGCATCTCACTCTCTTTGAATCTTCTTTATCATGCTAAGAGGAGCAGGAAAAAGCAAAACATTTCAGAATTGCACCTTGCAATGCGGAGAAATTACTGTTTGTGCATTTACAATATTCATTGATTTTTGCGATTGAAAAACATCATGTTATTCATATACCAGAAATGATTGAAGCTACTGACTGAATGAAAGGAGCTGGCATCTCACTCTCTTTGAATCTTCTTTATCATGCTAAGAGGAGCAGGAAAAAGTAAAAAATTTCAGAATTGCACCTTGCAATGCGGAGAAATTACTGTTTGTGCATTTACAATATTCAATGATTTTTGCCATTGAAAAACGTCCAGAAATGATTGAAGCTACTGACTGAATGAAGGGAGCTGGCATCTCACTCTCTTTGAATCTTCTTTATCATGCTAAGAGGAGCAGGAAAAAGCAAAAAATTTCAGAATTGCACCTTGCAATGCGGAGAAATTACTGTTTGTGCATTTACAATATTCATTGATTTTTGCCATTGAAAAACGTCCAGAAATGATTGAAGCTACTGACTGAATGAAAGGAGCTGGCATCTCACTCTCTTTGAATCTTCTTTATCATGCTAAGAGGAGCAGGAAAAAGCAAAAAATTTCAGAATTGCACCTTGCAATGCGGAGAAATTACTGTTTGTGCATTTACAATATTCATTGATTTTTGCCATTGAAAAATGTCCAGAAATGATTGAAGCTACTGACTGAATGAAAGGAGCTGGCATCTCACTCTCTTTGAATATTCTTTATCATGCTAAGAGGAGCAGGAAAAAGCAAAAAATTTCAGAATTGCGCCTTGCAATGCGGAGAAATTACTGTTTGTGCATTTACAAAATTCATTGATTTTTGCCATTGAAAAACATCATGTTATTCATATACCAGAAATGATTGAAGCTACTGACTGAAGGAAAGGATCTGGCATCTCACTCTCTTTGAATCTTCTTTGTCATGCTAAGAGGAGCAGGAAAAAGCAAAAAATTTCAGAATTGCACCTTGCAATGCGGAGAAATTACTGTTTGTGCATTTACAATATTCATTGATTTTTGCCATTGAAAAACGTCCAGAAATGATTGAAGCTACTGACTGAATGAAAGGAGCTGGCATCTCACTCTCTTTGAATCTTCTTTATCATGCTAAGAGGAGCAGGAAAAAGCAAAACATTTCAGAATTGCACCTTGCAATGCGGAGAAATTACTGTTTGTGCTTTTACAATATTCATTGATTTTTGCGATTGAAAAACATCATGTTATTCATATACCAGAAATGATTGAAGCTACTGACTGAATGAAAGGAGCTGGCATCTCACTCTCTTTGAATCTTCTTTATCATGCTAAGAGGAGCAGGAAAAAGTAAAAAATTTCAGAATTGCACCTTGCAATGCGGAGAAATTACTGTTTGTGCATTTACAATATTCAATGATTTTTGCCATTGAAAAACGTCCAGAAATGATTGAAGCTACTGACTGAATGAAAGGAGCTGGCATCTCACTCTCTTTGAATCTTCTTTATCATGCTAAGAGGAGCAGGAAAAAGCAAAAAATTTCAGAATTGCACCTTGCAATGCGGAGAAATTACTGTTTGTGCATTTACAATATTCATTGATTTTTGCCATTGAAAAACATCATGTTATTCATATACCAGAAATGATTGAAGCTACTGACTGAATGAAAGGAGCTGGCATCTCACTCTCTTTGAATCTTCTTTATCATGCTAAGAGGAGCAGGAAAAAGCAAAAAATTTCAGAATTGCACCTTGCAATGCGGAGAAATTGCAGTTTGTGCATTTACAATATTCATTGATTTTTGCCATTGAAAAACGTCCAGAAATGATTGAAGCTACTGACTGAATGAAAGGAGCTGGCATCTCACTCTCTTTGAATCTTCTTTATCATGCTAAGAGGAGCAGGAAAAAGCAAAAAATTTCAGAATTTCACCTTGCAATGCGGAGAAATTACTGTTTGTGCATTTACAATATTCATTGATTTTTGCCATTGAAAAACGTCCAGAAATGATTGAAGCTACTGACTGAATGAAAGGAGCTGGCATCTCACTCTCTTTGAATCTTCTTTATCATGCTAAGAGGAGCAGGAAAAAGCAAAAAATTTCAGAATTGCACCTTGCAATGCGGAGAAATTACTGTTTGTGCATTTACAATATTCATTGATTTTTGCCATTGAAAAATGTCCAGAAATGATTGAAGCTACTGACTGAATGAAAGGAGCTGGCATCTCACTCTCTTTGAATCTTCTTTATCATGCTAAGAGGAGCAGGAAAAAGCAAAAAATTTCAGAATTGCGCCTTGCAATGCGGAGAAATTACTGTTTGTGCATTTACAAAATTCAGTGATTTTTGCCATTGAAAAACATCATGTTATTCATATACCAGAAATGATTGAAGCTACTGACTGAAGGAAAGGATCTGGCATCTCACTCTCTTTGAATCTTCTTTGTCATGCTAAGAGGAGCAGGAAAAAGCAAAAAATTTCAGAATTGCACCTTGCAATGCGGAGAAATTACTGTTTGTGCATTTACAATATTCATTGATTTTTGCCATTGAAAAACGTCCAGAAATGATTGAAGCTACTGACTGAATGAAAGGAGCTGGCATCTCACTCTCTTTGAATCTTCTTTATCATGCTAAGAGGAGCAGGAAAAAGCAAAACATTTCAGAATTGCACCTTGCAATGCGGAGAAATTACTGTTTGTGCATTTACAATATTCATTGATTTTTGCGATTGAAAAACATCATGTTATTCATATACCAGAAATGATTGAAGCTACTGACTGAATGAAAGGAGCTGGCATCTCACTCTCTTTGAATCTTCTTTATCATGCTAAGAGGAGCAGGAAAAAGTAAAAAATTTCAGAATTGCACCTTGCAATGCGGAGAAATTACTGTTTGTGCATTTACAATATTCAATGATTTTTGCCATTGAAAAACGTCCAGAAATGATTGAAGCTACTGACTGAATGAAAGGAGCTGGCATCTCACTCTCTTTGAATCTTCTTTATCATGCTAAGAGGAGCAGGAAAAAGCAAAAAATTTCAGAATTGCACCTTGCAATGCGGAGAAATTACTGTTTGTGCATTTACAATATTCATTGATTTTTGCCATTGAAAAACGTCCAGAAATGATTGAAGCTACTGACTGAATGAAAGGAGCTGGCATCTCACTCTCTTTGAATCTTCTTTATCATGCTAAGAGGAGCAGGAAAAAGCAAAAAATTTCAGAATTGCACCTTGCAATGCGGAGAAATTACTGTTTGTGCATTTACAATATTCATTGATTTTTGCCATTGAAAAACATCATGTTATTCATATACCAGAAATGATTGAAGCTACTGACTGAATGAAAGGAGCTGGCATCTCACTCTCTTTGAATCTTCTTTATCATGCTAAGAGGAGCAGGAAAAAGTAAAAAATTTCAGAATTGCACCTTGCAATGCGGAGAAATTACTGTTTGTGCATTTATAATATTCAATGATTTTTGCCATTGAAAAACGTCCAGAAATGATTGAAGCTACTGACTGAACGAAAGGAGCTGGCATCTCACTCTCTTTGAATCTTCTTTATCATGCTAAGAGTAGCAGGAAAAAGCAAAAAATTTCAGAATTGCACCTTGCAATGCGGAGAAATTACTGTTTGTGCATTTACAATATTCATTGATTTTTGCCATTGAAAAACATCATGTTATTCATATACCAGAAATGTTTGAAGCTACTGACTGAATGAAAGGAGCTGGCATCTCACTCTCTTTGAATCTTCTTTATCATGCTAAGAGGAGCAGGAAAAAGCAAAAAATTTCAGAATTGCACCTTGCAATGCGGAGAAATTACTGTTTGTGCATTTACAATATTCAATGATTTTTGCCATTGAAAAACGTCCAGAAATGATTGAAGCTACTGACTGAATGAAAGGAGCTGGCATCTCACTCTCTTTGAATCTTCTTTATCATGCTAAGAGGAGCAGGAAAAAGCAAAAAATTTCAGAATTGCACCTTGCAATGCGGAGAAATTACTGTTTGTGCATTTACAATATTCATTGATTTTTGCCATTGAAAAACATGTTATTCATATACCAGAAATGTTTGAAGCTCCTGACTGAATGAAAGGAGCTGGCACCTCACTCTCTTTGAATCTTCTTTATCATGCTAAGAGGAGCAGGAAAAAGCAAAAAATTTCAGAATTGCACCTTGCAATGCGGAGAAATTACTGTTTGTGCATTTACAATATTCATTGATTTTTGCCATTGAAAAACGTCCAGAAATGATTGAAGCTACTGACTGAATGAAAGGAGCTGGCATCTCACTCTCTTTGAATCTTCTTTATCATGCTAAGAGGAGCAGGAAAAAGCAAAAAATTTCAGAATTGCACCTTGCAATGCGGAGAAATTACTGTTTGTGCATTTACAATATTCATTGATTTTTGCCATTGAAAAATGTCCAGAAATGATTGAAGCTACTGACTGAATGATAGGAGCTGGCATCTCACTCTCTTTGAATCTTCTTTATCATGCTAAGAGGAGCAGGAAAAAGCAAAAAATTTCAGAATTGCGCCTTGCAATGCGGAGAAATTACTGTTTGTGCATTTACAAAATTCATTGATTTTTGCCATTGAAAAACATCATGTTATTCATATACCAGAAATGATTGAAGCTACTGACTGAAGGAAAGGAGCTGGCATCTCACTCTCTTTGAATCTTCTTTATCATGCTAAGAGGAGCAGGAAAAAGCAAAAAATTTCAGAATTGCACCTTGCAATGCGGAGAAATTACTGTTTGTGCATTTACAATATTCATTGATTTTTGCCATTGAAAAACGTCCAGAAATGATTGAAGCTACTGACTGAATGAAAGGAGCTGGCATCTCACTCTCTTTGAATCTTCTTTATCATGCTAAGAGGAGCAGGAAAAAGCAAAAAATTTCAGACTTGCACCTTGCAATGCGGAGAAATTACTGTTTGTGCATTTACAATATTCATTGATTTTTGCCATTGAAAAACATCATGTTATTCATATACCAGAAATGTTTGAAGCTACTGACTGAATGAAAGGAACTGGCATCTCACTCTCTTTGAATCTTCTTTATCATGCTAAGAGGAGCAGGAAAAAGCAAAAAATTTCAGAATTGCACCTTGCAATGCGGAGAAATTACTGTTTGTGCATTTACAATATTCATTGATTTTTGCCATTGAAAAACGTCCAGAAATGATTGAAGGTACTGACTGAATGAAAGGAGCTGGCATCTCACTCTCTTTGAATCTTCTTTATCATTCTAAGAGGAGCAGGAAAAAGCAAAAAATTTCAGAATTGCACCTTGCAATGCGGAGAAATTACTGTTTGTGCATTTACAATATTCATTGATTTTTGCCATTGAAAAACGTCCAGAAATGATTGAAGCTACTGACTCAATGAATGGAGCTGGCATCTCACTCTCTTTGAATCTTCTTTATCATGCTAAGAGGAGCAGGAAAAAGCAAAAAATTTCAGAATTGCACCTTGCAATGCGGAGAAATTACAGTTTGTGCATTTACAATATTCATTGATTTTTGCCATTGAAAAACGTCCAGAAATGATTGAAGCTACTGACTGAATGAAAGGAGCTGGCATCTCACTCTCTTTGAATCTTCTTTATCATGCTAAGAGGAGCAGGAAAAAGCAAAAAATTTCAGAATTGCACCTTGCAATGCGGAGAAATTACTGTTTGTGCATTTACAATATTCGTTGATTTTTGCCATTGAAAAACGTCCAGAAATGATTGAAGCTACTGACTGAATGAAAGGAGCTGGCATCTCACTCTCTTTGAATCTTCTTTATCATGCTAAGAGGAGCAGGAAAAAGCAAAAAATTTCAGAATTGCACCTTGCAATGCGGAGAAATTACAGTTTGTGCATTTACAATATTCATTGATTTTTGCCATTGAAAAACGTCCAGAGATGATTGAAGCTACTGACTGAATGAAAGGAGCTGGCATCTCACTCTCTTTGAATCTTCTTTATCATGCTAAGAGGAGCAGGAAAAAGCAAAAAATTTCAGAATTGCACCTTGCAATGCGGAGAAATTACTGTTTGTGCATTTACAATATTCATTGATTTTTGCCATTGAAAAACATGTTATTCATATACCAGAAATGTTTGAAGCTCCTGACTGAATGAAAGGAGCTGGCACCTCACTCTCTTTGAATCTTCTTTATCATGCTAAGAGGAGCAGGAAAAAGCAAAAAATTTCAGAATTGCACCTTGCAATGCGGAGAAATTACTGTTTGTGCATTTACAATATTCATTGATTTTTGCCATTGAAAAACGTCCAGAAATGATTGAAGCTACTGACTGAATGAAAGGAGCTGGCATCTCACTCTCTTTGAATCTTCTTTATCATGCTAAGAGGAGCAGGAAAAAGCAAAAAAATTCAGAATTGCACCTTGCAATGCGGAGAAATTACTGTTTGTGCATTTACAATATTCATTGATTTTTGCCATTGAAAAATGTCCAGAAATGATTGAAGCTACTGACTGAATGAAAGGAGCTGGCATCTCACTCTCTTTGAATCTTCTTTATCATGCTAAGAGGAGCAGGAAAAAGCAAAAAATTTCAGAATTGCGCCTTGCAATGCGGAGAAATTACTGTTTGTGCATTTACAAAATTCATTGATTTTTGCCATTGAAAAACATCATGTTATTCATATACCAGAAATGATTGAAGCTACTGACTGAAGGAAAGGAGCTGGCATCTCACTCTCTTTGAATCTTCTTTATCATGCTAAGAGGAGCAGGAAAAAGCAAAAAATTTCAGAATTGCACCTTGCAATGCGGAGAAATTACTGTTTGTGCATTTACAATATTCATTGATTTTTGCCATTGAAAAACGTCCAGAAATGATTGAAGCTACTGACTGAATGAAAGGAGCTGGCATCTCACTCTCTTTGAATCTTCTTTATCATGCTAAGAGGAGCAGGAAAAAGCAAAAAATTTCAGAATTGCTCCTTGCAATGCGGAGAAATTACTGTTTGTGTATTTACAATATTCATTGATTTTTGCGATTGAAAAACATCATGTTATTCATATACCAGAAATGATTGAAGCTACTGACTGAATGAAAGGAGCTGGCATCTCATTCTCTTTGAATCTTCTTTATCATGCTAAGAGGAGCAGGAAAAAGTAAAAAATTTCAGAATTGCACCTTGCAATGCGGAGAAATTACTGTTTGTGCATTTACAATATTCAATGATTTTTGCCATTGAAAAACGTCCAGAAATGATTGAAGCTACTGACTGAATGAAAGGAGCTGGCATCTCACTCTCTTTGAATCTTGTTTATCATGCTAAGAGGAGCAGGAAAAAGCAAAAAATTTCAGAATTGCACCTTGCAATGCGGAGAAATTACTGTTTGTGCATTTACAATATTCATTGATTTTTGCCATTGAAAAACGTCCAGAAATGATTGAAGCTACTGACTGAATGAAAGGAGCTGGCATCTCACTCTCTTTGAATCTTCTTTATCATGCTAAGAGGAGCAGGAAAAAGCCAAAAATTTCAGAATTGCACCTTGCAATGCGGAGAAATTACTGTTTGTGCATTTACAATATTCATTGATTTTTGCTATTGAAAAACATCATGTTATTCATATACCAGAAATGATTGAAGCTACTGACTGAATGAAAGGAGCTGGCATCTCACTCTCTTTGAATCTTCTTTATCATGCTAAGAGGAGCAGGAAAAAGCAAAAAATTTCAGAATTGCACCTTGCAATGCGGAGAAATTGCAGTTTGTGCATTTACAATATTCATTGATTTTTGCCATTGAAAAACGTCCAGAAATGCTTGAAGCTACTGACTGAATGAAAGGAGCTGGCATCTCACTCTCTTTGAATCTTCTTTATCATGCTAAGAGGAGCAGGAAAAAGCAAAAAATTTCAGAATTGCACCTTGCAATGCGGAGAAATTACTGTTTGTGCATTTACAATATTCATTGATTTTTGCCATTGAAAAACATCATGTTATTCATATACCAGAAATGATTGAAGCTACTGACTGAATGAAAGGAGCTGGCATCTCACTCTCTTTGAATCTTCTTTATCATGCTAAGAGGAGCAGGAAAAAGCAAAAAATTTCAGAATTGCACCTTGCAATGCGGAGAAATTACTGTTTGTGCATTTACAATATTCATTGATTTTTGCCATTGAAAAATGTCCAGAAATGATTGAAGCTACTGACTGAATGAAAGGAGCTGGCATCTCACTCTCTTTGAATCTTCTTTATCATGCTAAGAGGAGCAGGAAAAAGCAAAAAATTTCAGAATTGCGCCTTGCAATGCGGAGAAATTACTGTTTGTGCATTTACAAAATTCATTGATTTTTGCCATTGAAAAACATCATGTTATTCATATACCAGAAATGATTGAAGCTACTGACTGAAGGAAAGGATGTGGCATCTCACTCTCTTTGAATCTTCTTTGTCATGCTAAGAGGAGCAGGAAAAAGCAAAAAATTTCAGAATTGCACCTTGCAATGCGGAGAAATTACTGTTTGTGCATTTACAATATTCATTGATTTTTGCCATTGAAAAACGTCCAGAAATGATTGAAGCTACTGACTGAATGAAAGGAGCTGGCATCTCACTCTCTTTGAATCTTCTTTATCATGCTAAGAGGAGCAGGAAAAAGCAAAACATTTCAGAATTGCACCTTGCAATGCGGAGAAATTACTGTTTGTGCATTTACAATATTCATTGATTTTTGCGATTGAAAAACATCATGTTATTCATATACCAGAAATGATTGAAGCTACTGACTGAATGAAAGGAGCTGGCATCTCACTCTCTTTGAATCTTCTTTATCATGCTAAGAGGAGCAGGAAAAAGTAAAAAATTTCAGAATTGCACCTTGCAATGCGGAGAAATTACTGTTTGTGCATTTACAATATTCAATGATTTTTGCCATTGAAAAACGTCCAGAAATGATTGAAGCTACTGACTGAATGAAAGGAGCTGGCATCTCACTCTCTTTGAATCTTCTTTATCATGCTAAGAGGAGCAGGAAAAAGCAAAAAATTTCAGAATTGCACCTTGCAATGCGGAGAAATTACTGTTTGTGCATTTACAATATTCATTGATTTTTGCCATTGAAAAACGTCCAGAAATGATTGAAGCTACTGACTGAATGAAAGGAGCTGGCATCTCACTCTCTTTGAATCTTCTTTATCATGCTAAGAGGAGCAGGAAAAAGCAAAAAATTTCAGAATTGCACCTTGCAATGCGGAGAAATTACTGTTTGTGCATTTACAATATTCATTGATTTTTGCCATTGAAAAACGTCCAGAAATGATTGAAGCTACTGACTGAATGAAAGGAGCTGGCATCT
>NW_027365645.1:0-100864 GCF_046119375.1 Phyllobates terribilis | reverse complement strand
AAACATTTCTGGGATATGAATAACATGATGTTTTTCAATGGCAAAAATTAATGAATATTGTAAATGCACAAACAGTAATTTCTCCGCATTGCAAGGTGCAATTCTGAAATTTTTTGCTTTTTCCTGCTCCTCTTAGCATGATAAAGAAGATTCAAAGAGAGTGAGATGCCAGCTCCTTTCATTCAGTCAGTAGCTTCAATCATTTCTGGACGTTTTTCAATGGCAAAAATCAATGAATATTGTAAATGCACAAACAGTAATTTCTCCGCATTGCAAGGTGCAATTCTGAAATTTTTTGCTTTTTCCTGCTCCTCTTAGCATGATAAAGAAGATTCAAAGAGAGTGAGATGCCAGCTCCTTTCATTCAGTCAGTAGCTTCAATCATTTCTGGACGTGTTTTTCAATGGCAAAAATCAATGAATATTGTAAATGCACAAACAGTAATTTCTCCGCATTGCAAGGTGCAATTCTGAAATTTTTTGCTTTTTCCTGCTCCTCTTAGCATGATAAAGAAGATTCAAAGAGAGTGAGATGCCAGCTCCTTTCATTCAGTCAGTAGCTTCAATCATTTCTGGTATATGAATAACATGATGTTTTTCAATGGCAAAAATCAATGAATATTGTAAATGCACAAACAGTAATTTCTCCGCATTGCAAGTTGCAATTCTGAAATTTTTTGCTTTTTCTGCTCCTCTTAGCATGATAAAGAAGATTCAAAGAGAGTGAGATGCCAGCTCCTTTCATTCAGTCAGTAGCTTCAATCATTTCTGGACGTTTTTCAATGGCAAAAATCAATGAATATTGTAAATGCACAAACAGTAATTTCTCCGCATTGCAAGGTGCAATTCTGAAATTTTTTGCTTTTTCCTGCTCCTCTTAGCATGATAAAGAAGATTCAAAGAGAGTGAGATGCCAGCTCCTTTCATTCAGTCAGTAGCTTCAATCATTTCTGGACGTTTTTCAATGGCAAAAATCAATGAATATTGTAAATGCACAAACAGTAATTTCTCCGCATTGCAAGGTGCAATTCTGAAATTTTTTGCTTTTTCCTGCTCCTCTTAGCATGATAAAGAAGATTCAAAGAGAGTGAGATGCCAGCTCCTTTCATTCAGTCAGTAGCTTCAAACATTTCTGGTATATGAATAACATGATGTTTTTCAATGGCAAAAATCAATGAATATTGTAAAAGCACAAACAGTAATTTCTCCGCATTGCAAGGTGCAATTCTGAAATTTTTTGCTTTTTCCTGCTCCTCTTAGCATGATAAAGAAGATTCAAAGAGAGTGAGATGCCAGCTCCTTTCATTCAGTCAGTAGCTTCAATCATTTCTGGACGTTTTTCAATGGCAAAAATCAATGAATATTGTAAATGCACAAACAGTAATTTCTCCGCATTGCAAGGTGCAATTCTGAAATTTTTTGCTTTTTCCTGCTCCTCTTAGCATGATAAAGAAGATTCAAAGAGAGTGAGATGCCAGCTCCTTTCATTCAGTCAGTAGCTTCAATCATTTCTGGTATATGAATAACATGATGTTTTTCAATGGCAAAAATCAATGAATATTGTAAATGCACAAACAGTAATTTCTCCACATTGCAAGGTGCAATTCTGAAATTTTTTGCTTTTTCCTGCTCCTCTTAGCATGATAAAGAAGATTCAAAGAGAGTGAGATGCCAGCTCCTTTCATTCAGTCAGTAGCTTCAATCATTTCTGGACGTTTTTCAATGGCAAAAATCAATGAATATTGTAAATGCACAAACAGTAATTTCTCCGCATTGCAAGGTGCAATTCTGAAATTTTTTGCTTTTTCCTGCTCCTCTTAGCATGATAAAGAAGATTCAAAGAGAGCGAGATGCCAGCTCCTTTCATTCAGTCAGTAGCTTCAATCATTTCTGGTATATGAATAACATGATGTTTTTCAATGGCAAAAATCAATGAATATTGTAAATGCACAAACAGTAATTTCTCCGCATTGCAAGGTGCAATTCTGAAATTTTTTGCTTTTTCCTGCTCCTCTTAGCATGATAAAGAAGATTCAAAGAGAGTGAGATGCCAGCTCCTTTCATTCAGTCAGTAGCTTCAATCATTTCTGGACGTTTTTCAATGGCAAAAATCAATGAATATTGTAAATGCACAAACAGTAATTTCTCCGCATTGCAAGGTGCAATTCTGAAATTTTTTGCTTTTTCCTGCTCCTCTTAGCATGATAAAGAAGATTCAAAGAGAGTGAGATGCCAGCTCCTTTCATTCAGTCAGTAGCTTCAATCATTTCTGGACGTTTTTCAATGGCAAAAATCAATGAATATTGTAAATGCACAAACAGTAATTTCTCCGCATTGCAAGGTGCAATTCTGAAATTTTTTGCTTTTTCCTGCTCCTCTTAGCATGATAAAGAAGATTCAAAGAGAGTGAGATGCCAGCTCCTTTCATTCAGTCAGTAGCTTCAATCATTTCTGGTATATGAATAACATGATGTTTTTCAATGGCAAAAATCAATGAATATTGTAAATGCACAAACAGTAATTTCTCCGCATTGCAAGGTGCAATTCTGAAATTTTTTGCTTTTTCCTGCTCCTCTTAGCATGATAAAGAAGATTCAAAGAGAGTGAGATGCCAGCTCCTTTCATTCAGTCAGTAGCTTCAATCATTTCTGGACGTTTTTCAATGGCAAAAATCAATGAATATTGTAAATGCACAAACAGTAATTTCTCCGCATTGCAAGGTGCAATTCTGAAATTTTTTGCTTTTTCCTGCTCCTCTTAGCATGATAAAGAAGATTCAAAGAGAGTGAGATGCCAGCTCCTTTCATTCAGTCAGTAGCTTCAAACATTTCTGGTATATGAATAACATGATGTTTTTCAATGGCAAAAATCAATGAATATTGTAAATGCACAAACAGTAATTTCTCCGCATTGCAAGGTGCAATTCTGAAATTTTTTGCTTTTTCCTGCTCCTCTTAGCATGATAAAGAAGATTCAAAGAGAGTGAGATGCCAGCTCCTTTCATTCAGTCAGTAGCTTCAATCATTTCTGGACGTTTTTCAATGGCAAAAATCAATGAATATTGTAAATGCACAAACAGTAATTTCTCCGCATTGCAAGGTGCAATTCTGAAATTTTTTGCTTTTTCCTGCTCCTCTTAGCATGATAAAGAAGATTCAAAGAGAGTGAGATGCCAGCTCCTTTCATTCAGTCAGTAGCTTCAATCATTTCTGGACGTTTTTCAATGGCAAAAATCAATGAATATTGTAAATGCACAAACAGTAATTTCTCCGCATTGCAAGGTGCAATTCTGAAATTTTTTGCTTTTTCCTGCTCCTCTTAGCATGATAAAGAAGATTCAAAGAGAGTGAGATGCCAGCTCCTTTCATTCAGTCAGTAGCTTCAATCATTTCTGGTATATGAATAACATGATGTTTTTCAATGGCAAAAATCAATGAATATTGTAAATGCACAAACAGTAATTTCTCCGCATTGCAAGTTGCAATTCTGAAATTTTTTGCTTTTTCCTGCTCCTCTTAGCATGATAAAGAAGATTCAAAGAGAGTGAGATGCCAGCTCCTTTCATTCAGTCAGTAGCTTCAATCATTTCTGGACGTTTTTCAATGGCAAAAATCAATGAATATTGTAAATGCACAAACAGTAATTTCTCCGCATTGCAAGGTGCAATTCTGAAATTTTTTGCTTTTTCCTGCTCCTCTTAGCATGATAAAGAAGATTCAAAGAGAGTGAGATGCCAGCTCCTTTCATTCAGTCAGTAGCTTCAATCATTTCTGGACGTTTTTCTATGGCAAAAATCAATGAATATTGTAAATGCACAAACAGTAATTTCTCCGCATTGCAAGGTGCAATTCTGAAATTTTTTGCTTTTTCCTGCTCCTCTTAGCATGATAAAGAAGATTCAAAGAGAGTGAGATGCCAGCTCCTTTCATTCAGTCAGTAGCTTCAAACATTTCTGGTATATGAATAACATGATGTTTTTCAATGGCAAAAATCAATGAATATTGTAAAAGCACAAACAGTAATTTCTCCGCATTGCAAGGTGCAATTCTGAAATTATTTGCTTTTTCCTGCTCCTCTTAGCATGATAAAGAAGATTCAAAGAGAGTGAGATGCCAGCTCCTTTCATTCAGTCAGTAGCTTCAATCATTTCTGGACGTTTTTCAATGGCAAAAATCAATGAATATTGTAAATGCACAAACAGTAATTTCTCCGCATTGCAAGGTGCAATTCTGAAATTTTTTGCTTTTTCCTGCTCCTCTTAGCATGATAAAGAAGATTCAAAGAGAGTGAGATGCCAGTCCTTTCAATTCAGTCAGTAGCTTCATCATTTCTGGTATATGAATACATCATGAATACTGTAAATGCACAGATGTTTTTCCAATGGCAAAATCAATGAATATTGTAAATGCCCAAACAGTAATTTCTCCACTTGCAAGGTGCAATTCTGAATGTCTATTTTTTTGCTTTTTCCTGCTCCTCTTAGCATGATAAAGAAGATTCAAAGAGAGTGAGATGCCAGCTCCTTTCATTCAGTCAGTAGCTTCAATCATTTCTGGACGTTTTTCAATGGCAAAAATCAATGAATATTGTAAATGCACAAACAGTAATTTCTCCGCATTGCAAGGTGCAATTCTGAAATTTTTTGCTTTTTCCTGCTCCTCTTAGCATGATAAAGAAGATTCAAAGAGAGCGAGATGCCAGCTCCTTTCATTCAGTCAGTAGCTTCAATCATTTCTGGTATATGAATAACATGATGTTTTTCAATGGCAAAAATCAATGAATATTGTAAATGCACAAACAGTAATTTCTCCGCATTGCAAGGTGCAATTCTGAAATTTTTTGCTTTTTCCTGCTCATATTAGCATGATAAAGAAGATTCAAAGAGAGTGAGATGCCAGCTCCTTTCATTCAGTCAGTAGCTTCAATCATTTCTGGACGTTTTTCAATGGCAAAAATCAATGAATATTGTAAATGCACAAACAGTAATTTCTCCGCATTGCAAGGTGCAATTCTGAAATTTTTTGCTTTTTCCTGCTCCTCTTAGCATGATAAAGAAGATTCAAAGAGAGTGAGATGCCAGCTCCTTTCATTCAGTCAGTAGCTTCAAACATTTCTGGTATATGAATAACATGATGTTTTTCAATGGCAAAAATCAATGAATATTGTAAATGCACAAACAGTAATTTCTCCGCATTGCAAGGTGCAATTCTGAAATTTTTTGCTTTTTCCTGCTCCTCTTAGCATGATAAAGAAGATTCAAAGAGAGTGAGATGCCAGCTCCTTTCATTCAGTCAGTAGCTTCAATCATTTCTGGACGTTTTTCAATGGCAAAAATCAATGAATATTGTAAATGCACAAACAGTAATTTCTCCGCATTGCAAGGTGCAATTCTGAAATTTTTTGCTTTTTCCTGCTCCTCTTAGCATGATAAAGAAGATTCAAAGAGAGTGAGATGCCAGCTCCTTTCATTCAGTCAGTAGCTTCAATCATTTCTGGACGTTTTTCAATGGCAAAAATCAATGAATATTGTAAATGCACAAACAGTAATTTTTCCGCATTGCAAGGTGCAATTCTGAAATTTTTTGCTTTTTCCTGCTCCTCTTAGCATGATAAAGAAGATTCAAAGAGAGTGAGATGCCAGCTCCTTTCATTCAGTCAGTAGCTTCAATCATTTCTGGTATATGAATAACATGATGTTTTTCAATGGCAAAAATCAATGAATATTGTAAATGCACAAACAGTAATTTCTCCGCATTGCAAGGTGCAATTCTGAAATTTTTTGCTTTTTCCTGCTCCTCTTAGCATGATAAAGAAGATTCAAAGAGAGTGAGATGCCAGCTCCTTTCATTCAGTCAGCAGCTTCAATCATTTCTGGACATTTTTCAATGGCAAAAATCAATGAATATTGTAAATGCACAAACAGTAATTTCTCCGCATTGCAAGGTGCAATTCTGAAATTTTTTGCTTTTTCCTGCTCCTCTTAGCATGATAAAGAAGATTCAAAGAGAGTGAGATGCCAGCTCCTTTCATTCAGTCAGTAGCTTCAAACATTTCTGGTATATGAATAACATGATGTTTTTCAATGGCAAAAATCAATGAATATTGTAAAAGCACAAACAGTAATTTCTCCGCATTGCAAGGTGCAATTCTGAAATTTTTTTGCTTTTTCCTGCTCCTCTTAGCATGATAAAGAAGATTCAAAGAGAGTGAGATGCCAGCTCCTTTCATTCAGTCAGTAGCTTCAATCATTTCTGGACGTTTTTCAATGGCAAAAATCAATGAATATTGTAAATGCACAAACAGTAATTTCTCCGCATTGCAAGGTGCAATTCTGAAATTTTTTGCTTTTTCCTGCTCCTCTTAGCATGATAAAGAAGATTCAAAGAGAGTGAGATGCCAGCTCCTTTCATTCAGTCAGTAGCTTCAATCATTTCTGGTATATGAATAACATGATGTTTTTCAATGGCAAAAATCAATGAATATTGTAAATGCACAAACAGTAATTTTTCCGCATTGCAAGTTGCAATTCTGAAATTTTTTGCTTTTTCCTGCTCCTCTTAGCATGATAAAGAAGATTCAAAGAGAGTGAGATGCCAGCTCCTTTCATTCAGTCAGTAGCTTCAATTATTTCTGGACGTTTTTCAATGGCAAAAATCAATGAATATTGTAAATGCACAAACAGTAATTTCTCCGCATTGCAAGGTGCAATTCTGAAATTTTTTGCTTTTTCCTGCTCCTCTTAGCATGATAAAGAAGATTCAAAGAGAGTGAGATGCCAGCTCCTTTCATTCAGTCAGTTGCTTCAATCATTTCTGGACGTTTTTCAATGGCAAAAATCAATGAATATTGTAAATGCACAAACAGTAATTTCTCCGCATTGCAAGGTGCAATTCTGAAATTTTTTGCTTTTTCCTGCTCCTCTTAGCATGATAAAGAAGATTCAAAGAGAGTGAGATGCCAGCTCCTTTCATTCAGTCAGTAGCTTCAATCATTTCTGGACGTTTTTCAATGGCAAAAATCAATGAATATTGTAAATGCACAAACAGTAATTTCTCCGCATTGCAAGGTGCAATTCTGAAATTTTTTGCTTTTTCCTGCTCCTCTTTGCATGATAAAGAAGATTCAAAGAGAGTGAGATGCCAGCTCCTTTCATTCAGTCAGTAGCTTCAATCATTTCTGGTATATGAATAACATGATGTTTTTCAATGGCAAAAATCAATGAATATTGTAAATGCACAAACAGTAATTTCTCCGCATTGCAAGGTGCAATTCTGAAATTTTTGGCTTTTTCCTGCTCCTCTTAGCATGATAAAGAAGATTCAAAGAGAGTGAGATGCCAGCTCCTTTCATTCAGTCAGTAGCTTCAATCATTTCTGGATGTTTTTCAATGGCAAAAATCAATGAATATTGTAAATGCACAAACAGTAATTTCTCCGCATTGCAAGGTGCAATTCTGAAATTTCTTGCATTTTCCTGCTCCTCTTAGCATGATAAAGAAGATTCAAAGAGAGTGAGATGCCAGCTCCTTTCATTCAGTCAGTAGCTTCAATCATTTCTGGACGTTTTTCAATGGCAAAAATCAATGAATATTGTAAATGCACAAACAGTAATTTCTCCGCATTGCAAGGTGCAATTCTGAAATTTTTTGCTTTTTCCTGCTCCTCTTAGCATGATAAAGAAGATTCAAAGAGAGTGAGATGCCAGCTCCTTTCATTCAGTCAGTAGCTTCAAACATTTCTGGTATATGAATAACATGATGTTTTTCAATGGCAAAAATCAATGAATATTGTAAATGCACAAACAGTAATTTCTCCGCATTGCAAGGTGCAATTCTGAAATTTTTTGCTTTTTTCCTGCTCCTCTTAGCATGATAAAGAAGATTCAAAGAGAGTGAGATGCCAGCTCCTTTCATTCAGTCAGTAGCTTCAATCATTTCTGGACGTTTTTCAATGGCAAAAATCAATGAATATTGTAAATGCACAAACAGTAATTTCTCCGCATTGCAAGGTGCAATTCTGAAATTTTTTGCTTTTTCCTGCTCCTCTTAGCATGATAAAGAAGATTCAAAGAGAGTGAGATGCCAGCTTCTTTCATTCAGTCAGTAGCTTCAAACATTTCTGGGATATGAATAACATGATGTTTTTCAATGGCAAAAATTAATGAATATTGTAAATGCACAAACAGTAATTTCTCTGCATTGCAAGGTGCAATTCTGAAATTTTTTGCTTTTTCCTGCTCCTCTTAGCATGATAAAGAAGATTCAAAGAGAGTGAGATGCCAGCTCCTTTCATTCAGTCAGTAGCTTCAATCATTTCTGGACGTTTTTCAATGGCAAAAATCAATGAATATTGTAAATGCACAAACAGTAATTTCTCCGCATTGCAAGTGCAATTCTGAAATTTTTTGCTTTTTCCTGCTCCTCTTAGCATGATAAAGAAGATTCAAAGAGAGTGAGATGCCAGCTCCTTTCATTCAGTCAGTAGCTTCAATCATTTCTGGACGTTTTTCAATGGCAAAAATCAATGAATATTGTAAATGCACAAACAGTAATTTCTCCGCATTGCAAGGTGCAATTCTGAAATAAATTTTTTGCTTTTTCCTGCTCCTCTTAGCATGATAAAGAAGATTCAAAGAGAGTGAGATGCCAGCTCCTTTCATTCAGTCAGTAGCTTCAATCATTTCTGGTATATGAATAACATGATGTTTTTCAATGGCAAAAATCAATGAATATTGTAAATGCACAAACAGTAATTTCTCCGCATTGCAAGTTGCAATTCTGAAATTTTTTGCTTTTTCCTGCTCCTCTTAGCATGATAAAGAAGATTCAAAGAGAGTGAGATGCCAGCTCCTTTCATTCAGTCAGTAGCTTCAATCATTTCTGGACGTTTTTTCAATGGCAAAAATCAATGAATATTGTAAATGCACAAACAGTAATTTCTCCGCATTGCAAGGTGCAATTCTGAAATTTTTTGCTTTTTCCTGCTCCTCTTAGCATGATAAAGAAGATTCAAAGAGAGTGAGATGCCAGCTCCTTTCATTCAGTCAGTAGCTTCAATCATTTCTGGACGTTTTTCAATGGCAAAAATCAATGAATATTGTAAATGCACAAACAGTAATTTCTCCGCATTGCAAGGTGCAATTCTGAAATTTTTTGCTTTTTCCTGCTCCTCTTAGCATGATAAAGAAGATTCAAAGAGAGTGAGATGCCAGCTCCTTTCATTCAGTCAGTAGCTTCAAACATTTCTGGTATATGAATAACATGATGTTTTTCAATGGCAAAAATCAATGAATATTGTAAAAGCACAAACAGTAATTTCTCCGCATTGCAAGGTGCAATTCTGAAATTTTTTGCTTTTTCCTGCTCCTCTTAGCATGATAAAGAAGATTCAAAGAGAGTGAGATGCCAGCTCCTTTCATTCAGTCAGTAGCTTCAATCATTTCTGGACGTTTTTCAATGGCAAAAATCAATGAATATTGTAAATGCACAAACAGTAATTTCTCCGCATTGCAAGGTGCAATTCTGAAATTTTTTGCTTTTTCCTGCTCCTCTTAGCATGATAAAGAAGATTCAAAGAGAGTGAGATGCCAGCTCCTTTCATTCAGTCAGTAGCTTCAATCATTTCTGGTATATGAATAACATGATGTTTTTCAATGGCAAAAATCAATGAATATTGTAAATGCACAAACAGTAATTTCTCCACATTGCAAGGTGCAATTCTGAAATTTTTTGCTTTTTCCTGCTCCTCTTAGCATGATAAAGAAGATTCAAAGAGAGTGAGATGCCAGCTCCTTTCATTCAGTCAGTAGCTTCAATCTCTTCTGGACGTTTTTCAATGGCAAAAATCAATGAATATTGTAAATGCACAAACAGTAATTTCTCCGCATTGCAAGGTGCAATTCTGAAATTTTTTGCTTTTTCCTGCTCCTCTTAGCATGATAAAGAAGATTCAAAGAGAGCGAGATGCCAGCTCCTTTCATTCAGTCAGTAGCTTCAATCATTTCTGGTATATGAATAACATGATGTTTTTCAATGGCAAAAATCAATGAATATTGTAAATGCACAAACAGTAATTTCTCCGCATTGCAAGGTGCAATTCTGAAATTTTTTGCTTTTTCCTGCTCCTCTTAGCATGATAAAGAAGATTCAAAGAGAGTGAGATGCCAGCTCCTTTCATTCAGTCAGTAGCTTCAATCATTTCTGGACGTTTTTCAATGGCAAAAATCAATGAATATTGTAAATGCACAAACAGTAATTTCTCCGCATTGCAAGGTGCAATTCTGAAATTTTTTGCTTTTTCCTGCTCCTCTTAGCATGATAAAGAAGATTCAAAGAGAGTGAGATGCCAGCTCCTTTCATTCAGTCAGTAGCTTCAAACATTTCTGGTATATGAATAACATGATGTTTTTCAATGGCAAAAATCAATGAATATTGTAAATGCACAAACAGTAATTTCTCCGCATTGCAAGGTGCAATTCTGAAATTTTTTGCTTTTTCCTGCTCCTCTTAGCATGATAAAGAAGATTCAAAGAGAGTGAGATGCCAGCTCCTTTCATTCAGTCAGTAGCTTCAATCATTTCTGGACGTTTTTCAATGGCAAAAATCAATGAATATTGTAAATGCACAAACAGTAATTTCTCCGCATTGCAAGGTGCAATTCTGAAATTTTTTGCTTTTTCCTGCTCCTCTTAGCATGATAAAGAAGATTCAAAGAGAGTGAGATGCCAGCTCCTTTCATTCAGTCAGTAGCTTCAATCATTTCTGGACGTTTTTCAATGGCAAAAATCAATGAATATTGTAAATGCACAAACAGTAATTTCTCCGCATTGCAAGGTGCAATTCTGAAATTTTTTGCTTTTTCCTGCTCCTCTTAGCATGATAAAGAAGATTCAAAGAGAGTGAGATGCCAGCTCCTTTCATTCAGTCAGTAGCTTCAATCATTTCTGGTATATGAATAACATGATGTTTTTCAATGGCAAAAATCAATGAATATTGTAAATGCACAAACAGTAATTTCTCCGCATTGCAAGGTGCAATTCTGAAATTTTTTGCTTTTTCCTGCTCCTCTTAGCATGATAAAGAAGATTCAAAGAGAGTGAGATGCCAGCTCCTTTCATTCAGTCAGCAGCTTCAATCATTTCTGGACATTTTTCCATGGCAAAAATCAATGAATATTGTAAATGCACAAACAGTAATTTCTCCGCATTGCAAGGTGCAATTCTGAAATGTTTTGCTTTTTCCTGCTCCTCTTAGCATGATAAAGAAGATTCAAAGAGAGTGAGATGCCAGCTCCTTTCATTCAGTCAGTAGCTTCAAACATTTCTGGTATATGAATAACATGATGTGTTTCAATGGCAAAAATCAATGAATATTGTAAAAGCACAAACAGTAATTTCTCCGCATTGCAAGGTGCAATTCTGAAATTTTTTGCTTTTTCCTGCTCCTCTTAGCATGATAAAGAAGATTCAAAGAGAGTGAGATGCCAGCTCCTTTCATTCAGTCAGTAGCTTCAATCATTTCTGGACGTTTTTCAATGGCAAAAATCAATGAATATTGTAAATGCACAAACAGTAATTTCTCCGCATTGCAAGGTGCCATTCTGAAATTTTTTGCTTTTTCCTGCTCCTCTTAGCATGATAAAGAAGATTCAAAGAGAGTGAGATTCCAGCTCCTTTCATTCAGTCAGTAGCTTCAATCATTTCTGGTATATGAATAACATGATGTTTTTCAATGGCAAAAATCAATGAATATTGTAAATGCACAAACAGTAATTTCTCCGCATTGCAAGTTGCAATTCTGAAATTTTTTGCTTTTTCCTGCTCCTCTTAGCATGATAAAGAAGATTCAAAGAGAGTGAGATGCCAGCTCCTTTCATTCAGTCAGTAGCTTCAATTATTTCTGGACGTTTTTCAATGGCAAAAATCAATGAATATTGTAAATGCACAAACAGTAATTTCTCCGCATTGCAAGGTGCAATTCTGAAATTTTTTGCTTTTTCCTGCTCCTCTTAGCATGATAAAGAAGATTCAAAGAGAGTGAGATGCCAGCTCCTTTCATTCAGTCAGTTGCTTCAATCATTTCTGGACGTTTTTCAATGGCAAAAATCAGTGAATATTGTAAATGCACAAACAGTAATTTCTCCGCATTGCAAGGTGCAATTCTGAAATTTTTTGCTTTTTCCTGCTCCTCTTAGCATGATAAAGAAGATTCAAAGAGAGTGAGATGCCAGCTCCTTTCATTCAGTCAGTAGCTTCAATCATTTCTGGACGTTTTTCAATGGCAAAAATCAATGAATATTGTAAATGCACAAACAGTAATTTCTCCGCATTGCAAGGTGCAATTCTGAAATTTTTTGCTTTTTCCTGCTCCTCTTTGCATGATAAAGAAGATTCAAAGAGAGTGAGATGCCAGCTCCTTTCATTCAGTCAGTAGCTTCAATCATTTCTGGTATATGAATAACATGATGTTTTTCAATGGCAAAAATCAATGAATATTGTAAATGCACAAACAGTAATTTCTCCGCATTGCAAGGTGCAATTCTGAAATTTTTGGCTTTTTCCTGCTCCTCTTAGCATGATAAAGAAGATTCAAAGAGAGTGAGATGCCAGCTCCTTTCATTCAGTCAGTAGCTTCAATCATTTCTGGATGTTTTTCAATGGCAAAAATCAATGAATATTGTAAATGCACAAACAGTAATTTCTCCGCATTGCAAGGTGCAATTCTGAAATTTCTTGCATTTTCCTGCTCCTCTTAGCATGATAAAGAAGATTCAAAGAGAGTGAGATGCCAGCTCCTTTCATTCAGTCAGTAGCTTCAATCATTTCTGGACGTTTTTCAATGGCAAAAATCAATGAATATTGTAAATGCACAAACAGTAATTTCTCCGCATTGCAAGGTGCAATTCTGAAATTTTTTGCTTTTTCCTGCTCCTCTTAGCATGATAAAGAAGATTCAAAGAGAGTGCGATGCCAGCTCCTTTCATTCAGTCAGTAGCTTCAAACATTTCTGGTATATGAATAACATGATGTTTTTCAATGGCAAAAATCAATGAATATTGTAAATGCACAAACAGTAATTTCTCCGCATTGCAAGGTGCAATTCTGAAATTTTTTGCTTTTTCCTGCTCCTCTTAGCATGATAAAGAAGATTCAAAGAGAGTGAGATGCCAGCTCCTTTCATTCAGTCAGTAGCTTCAATCATTTCTGGTATATGAATAACATGATGTTTTTCAATGGCAAAAATCAATGAATATTGTAAATGCACAAACAGTAATTTCTCCGCATTGCAAGTTGCAATTCTGAAATTTTTTGCTTTTTCCTGCTCCTCTTAGCATGATAAAGAAGATTCAAAGAGAGTGAGATGCCAGCTCCTTTCATTCAGTCAGTAGCTTCAATCATTTCTGGACGTTTTTCAATGGCAAAAATCAATGAATATTGTAAATGCACAAACAGTAATTTCTCCGCATTGCAAGGTGCAATTCTGAAATTTTTTGCTTTTTCCTGCTCCTCTTAGCATGATAAAGAAGATTCAAAGAGAGTGAGATGCCAGCTCCTTTCATTCAGTCAGTAGCTTCAATCATTTCTGGACGTTTTTCAATGGCAAAAATCAATGAATATTGTAAATGCACAAACAGTAATTTCTCCGCATTGCAAGGTGCAATTCTGAAATTTTTTGCTTTTTCCTGCTCCTCTTAGCATGATAAAGAAGATTCAAAGAGAGTGAGATGCCAGCTCCTTTCATTCAGTCAGTAGCTTCAATCATTTCTGGTATATGAATAACATGATGTTTTTCAATGGCAAAAATCAATGAATATTGTAAATGCACAAACAGTAATTTCTCCACATTGCAAGGTGCAATTCTGAAATTTTTTGCTTTTTCCTGCTCCTCTTAGCATGATAAAGAAGATTCAAAGAGAGTGAGATGCCAGCTCCTTTCATTCAGTCAGTAGCTTCAATCATTTCTGGACGTTTTTCAATGGCAAAAATCAATGAATATTGTAAATGCACAAACAGTAATTTCTCCGCATTGCAAGGTGCAATTCTGAAATTTTTTGCTTTTTCCTGCTCCTCTTAGCATGATAAAGAAGATTCAAAGAGAGCGAGATGCCAGCTCCTTTCATTCAGTCAGTAGCTTCAATCATTTCTGGTATATGAATAACATGATGTTTTTCAATGGCAAAAATCAATGAATATTGTAAATGCACAAACAGTAATTTCTCCGCATTGCAAGGTGCAATTCTGAAATTTTTTGCTTTTTCCTGCTCCTCTTAGCATGATAAAGAAGATTCAAAGAGAGTGAGATGCCAGCTCCTTTCATTCAGTCAGTAGCTTCAATCATTTCTGGACGTTTTTCAATGGCAAAAATCAATGAATATTGTAAATGCACAAACAGTAATTTCTCCGCATTGCAAGGTGCAATTCTGAAATTTTTTGCTTTTTCCTGCTCCTCTTAGCATGATAAAGAAGATTCAAAGAGAGTGAGATGCCAGCTCCTTTCATTCAGTCAGTAGCTTCAAACATTTCTGGTATATGAATAACATGATGTTTTTCAATGGCAAAAATCAATGAATATTGTAAATGCACAAACAGTAATTTCTCCGCATTGCAAGTTGCAATTCTGAAATTTTTTGCTTTTTCCTGCTCCTCTTAGCATGATAAAGAAGATTCAAAGAGAGTGAGATGCCAGCTCCTTTCATTCAGTCAGTAGCTTCAATTATTTCTGGACGTTTTTCAATGGCAAAAATCAATGAATATTGTAAATGCACAAACAGTAATTTCTCCGCATTGCAAGGTGCAATTCTGAAATTTTTTGCTTTTTCCTGCTCCTCTTAGCATGATAAAGAAGATTCAAAGAGAGTGAGATGCCAGCTCCTTTCATTCAGTCAGTTGCTTCAATCATTTCTGGACGTTTTTCAATGGCAAAAATCAGTGAATATTGTAAATGCACAAACAGTAATTTCTCCGCATTGCAAGGTGCAATTCTGAAATTTTTTGCTTTTTCCTGCTCCTCTTAGCATGATAAAGAAGATTCAAAGAGAGTGAGATGCCAGCTCCTTTCATTCAGTCAGTAGCTTCAATCATTTCTGGACGTTTTTCAATGGCAAAAATCAATGAATATTGTAAATGCACAAACAGTAATTTCTCCGCATTGCAAGGTGCAATTCTGAAATTTTTTGCTTTTTCCTGCTCCTCTTTGCATGATAAAGAAGATTCAAAGAGAGTGAGATGCCAGCTCCTTTCATTCAGTCAGTAGCTTCAATCATTTCTGGTATATGAATAACATGATGTTTTTCAATGGCAAAAATCAATTAATATTGTAAATGCACAAACAGTAATTTCTCCGCATTGCAAGGTGCAATTCTGAAATTTTTGGCTTTTTCCTGCTCCTCTTAGCATGATAAAGAAGATTCAAAGAGAGTGAGATGCCAGCTCCTTTCATTCAGTCAGTAGCTTCAATCATTTCTGGATGTTTTTCAATGGCAAAAATCAATGAATATTGTAAATGCACAAACAGTAATTTCTCCGCATTGCAAGGTGCAATTCTGAAATTTCTTGCATTTTCCTGCTCCTCTTAGCATGATAAAGAAGATTCAAAGAGAGTGAGATGCCAGCTCCTTTCATTCAGTCAGTAGCTTCAATCATTTCTGGACGTTTTTCAATGGCAAAAATCAATGAATATTGTAAATGCACAAACAGTAATTTCTCCGCATTGCAAGGTGCAATTCTGAAATTTTTTGCTTTTTCCTGCTCCTCTTAGCATGATAAAGAAGATTCAAAGAGAGTGCGATGCCAGCTCCTTTCATTCAGTCAGTAGCTTCAAACATTTCTGGTATATGAATAACATGATGTTTTTCAATGGCAAAAATCAATGAATATTGTAAATGCACAAACAGTAATTTCTCCGCATTGCAAGGTGCAATTCTGAAATTTTTTGCTTTTTCCTGCTCCTCTTAGCATGATAAAGAAGATTCAAAGAGAGTGAGATGCCAGCTCCTTTCATTCAGTCAGTAGCTTCAATCATTTCTGGTATATGAATAACATGATGTTTTTCAATGGCAAAAATCAATGAATATTGTAAATGCACAAACAGTAATTTCTCCGCATTGCAAGTTGCAATTCTGAAATTTTTTGCTTTTTCCTGCTCCTCTTAGCATGATAAAGAAGATTCAAAGAGAGTGAGATGCCAGCTCCTTTCATTCAGTCAGTAGCTTCAATCATTTCTGGACGTTTTTCAATGGCAAAAATCAATGAATATTGTAAATGCACAAACAGTAATTTCTCCGCATTGCAAGGTGCAATTCTGAAATTTTTTGCTTTTTCCTGCTCCTCTTAGCATGATAAAGAAGATTCAAAGAGAGTGAGATGCCAGCTCCTTTCATTCAGTCAGTAGCTTCAATCATTTCTGGACGTTTTTCAATGGCAAAAATCAATGAATATTGTAAATGCACAAACAGTAATTTCTCCGCATTGCAAGGTGCAATTCTGAAATTTTTTGCTTTTTCCTGCTCCTCTTAGCATGATAAAGAAGATTCAAAGAGAGTGAGATGCCAGCTCCTTTCATTCAGTCAGTAGCTTCAATCATTTCTGGTATATGAATAACATGATGTTTTTCAATGGCAAAAATCAATGAATATTGTAAATGCACAAACAGTAATTTCTCCACATTGCAAGGTGCAATTCTGAAATTTTTTGCTTTTTCCTGCTCCTCTTAGCATGATAAAGAAGATTCAAAGAGAGTGAGATGCCAGCTCCTTTCATTCAGTCAGTAGCTTCAATCATTTCTGGACGTTTTTCAATGGCAAAAATCAATGAATATTGTAAATGCACAAACAGTAATTTCTCCGCATTGCAAGGTGCAATTCTGAAATTTTTTGCTTTTTCCTGCTCCTCTTAGCATGATAAAGAAGATTCAAAGAGAGTGAGATGCCAGCTCCTTTCATTCAGTCAGTAGCTTCAATCATTTCTGGACGTTTTTCAATGGCAAAAATCAATGAATATTGTAAATGCACAAACAGTAATTTCTCCGCATTGCAAGGTGCAATTCTGAAATTTTTTGCTTTTTCCTGCTCCTCTTAGCATGATAAAGAAGATTCAAAGAGAGTGAGATGCCAGCTCCTTTCATTCAGTCAGTAGCTTCAATCATTTCTGGTATATGAATAACATGATGTTTTTCAATGGCAAAAATCAATGAATATTGTAAATGCACAAACAGTAATTTCTCCGCATTGCAAGGTGCAATTCTGAAATTTTTTGCTTTTTCCTGCTCCTCTTAGCATGATAAAGAAGATTCAAAGAGAGTGAGATGCCAGCTCCTTTCATTCAGTCAGCAGCTTCAATCATTTCTGGACATTTTTCCATGGCAAAAATCAATGAATATTGTAAATGCACAAACAGTAATTTCTCCGCATTGCAAGGTGCAATTCTGAAATGTTTTGCTTTTTCCTGCTCCTCTTAGCATGATAAAGAAGATTCAAAGAGAGTGAGATGCCAGCTCCTTTCATTCAGTCAGTAGCTTCAAACATTTCTGGTATATGAATAACATGATGTGTTTCAATGGCAAAAATCAATGAATATTGTAAAAGCACAAACAGTAATTTCTCCGCATTGCAAGGTGCAATTCTGAAATTTTTTGCTTTTTCCTGCTCCTCTTAGCATGATAAAGAAGATTCAAAGAGAGTGAGATGCCAGCTCCTTTCATTCAGTCAGTAGCTTCAATCATTTCTGGACGTTTTTCAATGGCAAAAATCAATGAATATTGTAAATGCACAAACAGTAATTTCTCCGCATTGCAAGGTGCCATTCTGAAATTTTTTGCTTTTTCCTGCTCCTCTTAGCATGATAAAGAAGATTCAAAGAGAGTGAGATTCCAGCTCCTTTCATTCAGTCAGTAGCTTCAATCATTTCTGGTATATGAATAACATGATGTTTTTCAATGGCAAAAATCAATGAATATTGTAAATGCACAAACAGTAATTTCTCCGCATTGCAAGTTGCAATTCTGAAATTTTTTGCTTTTTCCTGCTCCTCTTAGCATGATAAAGAAGATTCAAAGAGAGTGAGATGCCAGCTCCTTTCATTCAGTCAGTAGCTTCAATTATTTCTGGACGTTTTTCAATGGCAAAAATCAATGAATATTGTAAATGCACAAACAGTAATTTCTCCGCATTGCAAGGTGCAATTCTGAAATTTTTTGCTTTTTCCTGCTCCTCTTAGCATGATAAAGAAGATTCAAAGAGAGTGAGATGCCAGCTCCTTTCATTCAGTCAGTTGCTTCAATCATTTCTGGACGTTTTTCAATGGCAAAAATCAGTGAATATTGTAAATGCACAAACAGTAATTTCTCCGCATTGCAAGGTGCAATTCTGAAATTTTTTGCTTTTTCCTGCTCCTCTTAGCATGATAAAGAAGATTCAAAGAGAGTGAGATGCCAGCTCCTTTCATTCAGTCAGTAGCTTCAATCATTTCTGGACGTTTTTCAATGGCAAAAATCAATGAATATTGTAAATGCACAAACAGTAATTTCTCCGCATTGCAAGGTGCAATTCTGAAATTTTTTGCTTTTTCCTGCTCCTCTTTGCATGATAAAGAAGATTCAAAGAGAGTGAGATGCCAGCTCCTTTCATTCAGTCAGTAGCTTCAATCATTTCTGGTATATGAATAACATGATGTTTTTCAATGGCAAAAATCAATGAATATTGTAAATGCACAAACAGTAATTTCTCCGCATTGCAAGGTGCAATTCTGAAATTTTTGGCTTTTTCCTGCTCCTCTTAGCATGATAAAGAAGATTCAAAGAGAGTGAGATGCCAGCTCCTTTCATTCAGTCAGTAGCTTCAATCATTTCTGGATGTTTTTCAATGGCAAAAATCAATGAATATTGTAAATGCACAAACAGTAATTTCTCCGCATTGCAAGGTGCAATTCTGAAATTTCTTGCATTTTACTGCTCCTCTTAGCATGATAAAGAAGATTCAAAGAGAGTGAGATGCCAGCTCCTTTCGTTCAGTCAGTAGCTTCAATCATTTCTGGACGTTTTTCAATGGCAAAAATCAATGAATATTGTAAATGCACAAACAGTAATTTCTCCGCATTGCAAGGTGCAATTCTGAAATTTTTTGCTTTTTCCTGCTCCTCTTAGCATGATAAAGAAGATTCAAAGAGAGTGCGATGCCAGCTCCTTTCATTCAGTCAGTAGCTTCAAACATTTCTGGTATATGAATAACATGATGTTTTTCAATGGCAAAAATCAATGAATATTGTAAATGCACAAACAGTAATTTCTCCGCATTGCAAGGTGCAATTCTGAAATTTTTTGCTTTTTCCTGCTCCTCTTAGCATGATAAAGAAGATTCAAAGAGAGTGAGATGCCAGCTCCTTTCATTCAGTCAGTAGCTTCAATCATTTCTGGTATATGAATAACATGATGTTTTTCAATGGCAAAAATCAATGAATATTGTAAATGCACAAACAGTAATTTCTCCGCATTGCAAGTTGCAATTCTGAAATTTTTTGCTTTTTCCTGCTCCTCTTAGCATGATAAAGAAGATTCAAAGAGAGTGAGATGCCAGCTCCTTTCATTCAGTCAGTAGCTTCAATCATTTCTGGACGTTTTTCAATGGCAAAAATCAATGAATATTGTAAATGCACAAACAGTAATTTCTCCGCATTGCAAGGTGCAATTCTGAAATTTTTTGCTTTTTCCTGCTCCTCTTAGCATGATAAAGAAGATTCAAAGAGAGTGAGATGCCAGCTCCTTTCATTCAGTCAGTAGCTTCAATCATTTCTGGACGTTTTTCAATGGCAAAAATCAATGAATATTGTAAATGCACAAACAGGAATTTCTCCGCATTGCAAGGTGCAATTCTGAAATTTTTTGCTTTTTCCTGCTCCTCTTAGCATGATAAAGAAGATTCAAAGAGAGTGAGATGCCAGCTCCTTTCATTCAGTCAGTAGCTTCAATCATTTCTGGTATATGAATAACATGATGTTTTTCAATGGCAAAAATCAATGAATATTGTAAATGCACAAACAGTAATTTCTCCACATTGCAAGGTGCAATTCTGAAATTTTTTGCTTTTTCCTGCTCCTCTTAGCATGATAAAGAAGATTCAAAGAGAGTGAGATGCCAGCTCCTTTCATTCAGTCAGTAGCTTCAATCATTTCTGGACGTTTTTCAATGGCAAAAATCAATGAATATTGTAAATGCACAAACAGTAATTTCTCCGCATTGCAAGGTGCAATTCTGAAATTTTTTGCTTTTTCCTGCTCCTCTTAGCATGATAAAGAAGATTCAAAGAGAGCGAGATGCCAGCTCCTTTCATTCAGTCAGTAGCTTCAATCATTTCTGGTATATGAATAACATGATGTTTTTCAATGGCAAAAATCAATGAATATTGTAAATGCACAAACAGTAATTTCTCCGCATTGCAAGGTGCAATTCTGAAATTTTTTGCTTTTTCCTGCTCCTCTTAGCATGATAAAGAAGATTCAAAGAGAGTGAGATGCCAGCTCCTTTCATTCAGTCAGTAGCTTCAATCATTTCTGGACGTTTTTCAATGGCAAAAATCAATGAATATTGTAAATGCACAAACAGTAATTTCTCCGCATTGCAAGGTGCAATTCTGAAATTTTTTGCTTTTTCCTGCTCCTCTTAGCATGATAAAGAAGATTCAAAGAGAGTGAGATGCCAGCTCCTTTCATTCAGTCAGTAGCTTCAATCATTTCTGGACGTTTTTCAATGGCAAAAATCAATGAATATTGTAAATGCACAAACAGTAATTTCTCCGCATTGCAAGGTGCAATTCTGAAATTTTTTGCTTTTTCCTGCTCCTCTTTGCATGATAAAGAAGATTCAAAGAGAGTGAGATGCCAGCTCCTTTCATTCAGTCAGTAGCTTCAATCATTTCTGGTATATGAATAACATGATGTTTTTCAATGGCAAAAATCAATGAATATTGTAAATGCACAAACAGTAATTTCTCCGCATTGCAAGGTGCAATTCTGAAATTTTTGGCTTTTTCCTGCTCCTCTTAGCATGATAAAGAAGATTCAAAGAGAGTGAGATGCCAGCTCCTTTCATTCAGTCAGTAGCTTCAATCATTTCTGGATGTTTTTCAATGGCAAAAATCAATGAATATTGTAAATGCACAAACAGTAATTTCTCCGCATTGCAAGGTGCAATTCTGAAATTTCTTGCATTTTCCTGCTCCTCTTAGCATGATAAAGAAGATTCAAAGAGAGTGAGATGCCAGCTCCTTTCATTCAGTCAGTAGCTTCAATCATTTCTGGACGTTTTTCAATGGCAAAAATCAATGAATATTGTAAATGCACAAACAGTAATTTCTCCGCATTGCAAGGTGCAATTCTGAAATTTTTTGCTTTTTCCTGCTCCTCTTAGCATGATAAAGAAGATTCAAAGAGAGTGCGATGCCAGCTCCTTTCATTCAGTCAGTAGCTTCAAACATTTCTGGTATATGAATAACATGATGTTTTTCAATGGCAAAAATCAATGAATATTGTAAATGCACAAACAGTAATTTCTCCGCATTGCAAGGTGCAATTCTGAAATTTTTTGCTTTTTCCTGCTCCTCTTAGCATGATAAAGAAGATTCAAAGAGAGTGAGATGCCAGCTCCTTTCATTCAGTCAGTAGCTTCAATCATTTCTGGTATATGAATAACATGATGTTTTTCAATGGCAAAAATCAATGAATATTGTAAATGCACAAACAGTAATTTCTCCGCATTGCAAGTTGCAATTCTGAAATTTTTTGCTTTTTCCTGCTCCTCTTAGCATGATAAAGAAGATTCAAAGAGAGTGAGATGCCAGCTCCTTTCATTCAGTCAGTAGCTTCAATCATTTCTGGACGTTTTTCAATGGCAAAAATCAATGAATATTGTAAATGCACAAACAGTAATTTCTCCGCATTGCAAGGTGCAATTCTGAAATTTTTTGCTTTTTCCTGCTCCTCTTAGCATGATAAAGAAGATTCAAAGAGAGTGAGATGCCAGCTCCTTTCATTCAGTCAGTAGCTTCAATCATTTCTGGACGTTTTTCAATGGCAAAAATCAATGAATATTGTAAATGCACAAACAGTAATTTCTCCGCATTGCAAGGTGCAATTCTGAAATTTTTTGCTTTTTCCTGCTCCTCTTAGCATGATAAAGAAGATTCAAAGAGAGTGAGATGCCAGCTCCTTTCATTCAGTCAGTAGCTTCAATCATTTCTGGTATATGAATAACATGATGTTTTTCAATGGCAAAAATCAATGAATATTGTAAATGCACAAACAGTAATTTCTCCACATTGCAAGGTGCAATTCTGAAATTTTTTGCTTTTTCCTGCTCCTCTTAGCATGATAAAGAAGATTCAAAGAGAGTGAGATGCCAGCTCCTTTCATTCAGTCAGTAGCTTCAATCATTTCTGGACGTTTTTCAATGGCAAAAATCAATGAATATTGTAAATGCACAAACAGTAATTTCTCCGCATTGCAAGGTGCAATTCTGAAATTTTTTGCTTTTTCCTGCTCCTCTTAGCATGATAAAGAAGATTCAAAGAGAGCGAGATGCCAGCTCCTTTCATTCAGTCAGTAGCTTCAATCATTTCTGGTATATGAATAACATGATGTTTTTCAATGGCAAAAATCAATGAATATTGTAAATGCACAAACAGTAATTTCTCCGCATTGCAAGGTGCAATTCTGAAATTTTTTGCTTTTTCCTGCTCCTCTTAGCATGATAAAGAAGATTCAAAGAGAGTGAGATGCCAGCTCCTTTCATTCAGTCAGTAGCTTCAATCATTTCTGGACGTTTTTCAATGGCAAAAATCAATGAATATTGTAAATGCACAAACAGTAATTTCTCCGCATTGCAAGGTGCAATTCTGAAATTTTTTGCTTTTTCCTGCTCCTCTTAGCATGATAAAGAAGATTCAAAGAGAGTGAGATGCCAGCTCCTTTCATTCAGTCAGTAGCTTCAAACATTTCTGGTATATGAATAACATGATGTTTTTCAATGGCAAAAATCAATGAATATTGTAAATGCACAAACAGTAATTTCTCCGCATTGCAAGTTGCAATTCTGAAATTTTTTGCTTTTTCCTGCTCCTCTTAGCATGATAAAGAAGATTCAAAGAGAGTGAGATGCCAGCTCCTTTCATTCAGTCAGTAGCTTCAATTATTTCTGGACGTTTTTCAATGGCAAAAATCAATGAATATTGTAAATGCACAAACAGTAATTTCTCCGCATTGCAAGGTGCAATTCTGAAATTTTTTGCTTTTTCCTGCTCCTCTTAGCATGATAAAGAAGATTCAAAGAGAGTGAGATGCCAGCTCCTTTCATTCAGTCAGTTGCTTCAATCATTTCTGGACGTTTTTCAATGGCAAAAATCAGTGAATATTGTAAATGCACAAACAGTAATTTCTCCGCATTGCAAGGTGCAATTCTGAAATTTTTTGCTTTTTCCTGCTCCTCTTAGCATGATAAAGAAGATTCAAAGAGAGTGAGATGCCAGCTCCTTTCATTCAGTCAGTAGCTTCAATCATTTCTGGACGTTTTTCAATGGCAAAAATCAATGAATATTGTAAATGCACAAACAGTAATTTCTCCGCATTGCAAGGTGCAATTCTGAAATTTTTTGCTTTTTCCTGCTCCTCTTTGCATGATAAAGAAGATTCAAAGAGAGTGAGATGCCAGCTCCTTTCATTCAGTCAGTAGCTTCAATCATTTCTGGTATATGAATAACATGATGTTTTTCAATGGCAAAAATCAATTAATATTGTAAATGCACAAACAGTAATTTCTCCGCATTGCAAGGTGCAATTCTGAAATTTTTGGCTTTTTCCTGCTCCTCTTAGCATGATAAAGAAGATTCAAAGAGAGTGAGATGCCAGCTCCTTTCATTCAGTCAGTAGCTTCAATCATTTCTGGATGTTTTTCAATGGCAAAAATCAATGAATATTGTAAATGCACAAACAGTAATTTCTCCGCATTGCAAGGTGCAATTCTGAAATTTCTTGCATTTTCCTGCTCCTCTTAGCATGATAAAGAAGATTCAAAGAGAGTGAGATGCCAGCTCCTTTCATTCAGTCAGTAGCTTCAATCATTTCTGGACGTTTTTCAATGGCAAAAATCAATGAATATTGTAAATGCACAAACAGTAATTTCTCCGCATTGCAAGGTGCAATTCTGAAATTTTTTGCTTTTTCCTGCTCCTCTTAGCATGATAAAGAAGATTCAAAGAGAGTGCGATGCCAGCTCCTTTCATTCAGTCAGTAGCTTCAAACATTTCTGGTATATGAATAACATGATGTTTTTCAATGGCAAAAATCAATGAATATTGTAAATGCACAAACAGTAATTTCTCCGCATTGCAAGGTGCAATTCTGAAATTTTTTGCTTTTTCCTGCTCCTCTTAGCATGATAAAGAAGATTCAAAGAGAGTGAGATGCCAGCTCCTTTCATTCAGTCAGTAGCTTCAATCATTTCTGGTATATGAATAACATGATGTTTTTCAATGGCAAAAATCAATGAATATTGTAAATGCACAAACAGTAATTTCTCCGCATTGCAAGTTGCAATTCTGAAATTTTTTGCTTTTTCCTGCTCCTCTTAGCATGATAAAGAAGATTCAAAGAGAGTGAGATGCCAGCTCCTTTCATTCAGTCAGTAGCTTCAATCATTTCTGGACGTTTTTCAATGGCAAAAATCAATGAATATTGTAAATGCACAAACAGTAATTTCTCCGCATTGCAAGGTGCAATTCTGAAATTTTTTGCTTTTTCCTGCTCCTCTTAGCATGATAAAGAAGATTCAAAGAGAGTGAGATGCCAGCTCCTTTCATTCAGTCAGTAGCTTCAATCATTTCTGGACGTTTTTCAATGGCAAAAATCAATGAATATTGTAAATGCACAAACAGTAATTTCTCCGCATTGCAAGGTGCAATTCTGAAATTTTTTGCTTTTTCCTGCTCCTCTTAGCATGATAAAGAAGATTCAAAGAGAGTGAGATGCCAGCTCCTTTCATTCAGTCAGTAGCTTCAATCATTTCTGGTATATGAATAACATGATGTTTTTCAATGGCAAAAATCAATGAATATTGTAAATGCACAAACAGTAATTTCTCCACATTGCAAGGTGCAATTCTGAAATTTTTTGCTTTTTCCTGCTCCTCTTAGCATGATAAAGAAGATTCAAAGAGAGTGAGATGCCAGCTCCTTTCATTCAGTCAGTAGCTTCAATCATTTCTGGACGTTTTTCAATGGCAAAAATCAATGAATATTGTAAATGCACAAACAGTAATTTCTCCGCATTGCAAGGTGCAATTCTGAAATTTTTTGCTTTTTCCTGCTCCTCTTAGCATGATAAAGAAGATTCAAAGAGAGCGAGATGCCAGCTCCTTTCATTCAGTCAGTAGCTTCAATCATTTCTGGTATATGAATAACATGATGTTTTTCAATGGCAAAAATCAATGAATATTGTAAATGCACAAACAGTAATTTCTCCGCATTGCAAGGTGCAATTCTGAAATTTTTTGCTTTTTCCTGCTCCTCTTAGCATGATAAAGAAGATTCAAAGAGAGTGAGATGCCAGCTCCTTTCATTCAGTCAGTAGCTTCAATCATTTCTGGACGTTTTTCAATGGCAAAAATCAATGAATATTGTAAATGCACAAACAGTAATTTCTCCGCATTGCAAGGTGCAATTCTGAAATTTTTTGCTTTTTCCTGCTCCTCTTAGCATGATAAAGAAGATTCAAAGAGAGTGAGATGCCAGCTCCTTTCATTCAGTCAGTAGCTTCAAACATTTCTGGTATATGAATAACATGATGTTTTTCAATGGCAAAAATCAATGAATATTGTAAATGCACAAACAGTAATTTCTCCGCATTGCAAGGTGCAATTCTGAAATTTTTTGCTTTTTCCTGCTCCTCTTAGCATGATAAAGAAGATTCAAAGAGAGTGAGATGCCAGCTCCTTTCATTCAGTCAGTAGCTTCAATCATTTCTGGACGTTTTTCAATGGCAAAAATCAATGAATATTGTAAATGCACAAACAGTAATTTCTCCGCATTGCAAGGTGCAATTCTGAAATTTTTTGCTTTTTCCTGCTCCTCTTAGCATGATAAAGAAGATTCAAAGAGAGTGAGATGCCAGCTCCTTTCATTCAGTCAGTAGCTTCAATCATTTCTGGACGTTTTTCAATGGCAAAAATCAATGAATATTGTAAATGCACAAACAGTAATTTCTCCGCATTGCAAGGTGCAATTCTGAAATTTTTTGCTTTTTCCTGCTCCTCTTAGCATGATAAAGAAGATTCAAAGAGAGTGAGATGCCAGCTCCTTTCATTCAGTCAGTAGCTTCAATCATTTCTGGTATATGAATAACATGATGTTTTTCAATGGCAAAAATCAATGAATATTGTAAATGCACAAACAGTAATTTCTCCGCATTGCAAGGTGCAATTCGGAAATTTTTTGCTTTTTCCTGCTCCTCTTAGCATGATAAAGAAGATTCAAAGAGAGTGAGATGCCAGCTCCTTTCATTCAGTCAGCAGCTTCAATCATTTCTGGACATTTTTCAATGGCAAAAATCAATGAATATTGTAAATGCACAAACAGTAATTTCTCCGCATTGCAAGGTGCAATTCTGAAATTTTTTGCTTTTTCCTGCTCCTCTTAGCATGATAAAGAAGATTCAAAGAGAGTGAGATGCCAGCTCCTTTCATTCAGTCAGTAGCTTCAAACATTTCTGGTATATGAATAACATGATGTTTTTCAATGGCAAAAATCAATGAATATTGTAAAAGCACAAACAGTAATTTCTCCGCATTGCAAGGTGCAATTCTGAAATTTTTTGCTTTTTCCTGCTCCTCTTAGCATGATAAAGAAGATTCAAAGAGAGTGAGATGCCAGCTCCTTTCATTCAGTCAGTAGCTTCAATCATTTCTGGACGTTTTTCAATGGCAAAAATCAATGAATATTGTAAATGCACAAACAGTAATTTCTCCGCATTGCAAGGTGCAATTCTGAAATTTTTTGCTTTTTCCTGCTCCTCTTAGCATGATAAAGAAGATTCAAAGAGAGTGAGATGCCAGCTCCTTTCATTCAGTCAGTAGCTTCAATCATTTCTGGTATATGAATAACATGATGTTTTTCAATGGCAAAAATCAATGAATATTGTAAATGCACAAACAGTAATTTCTCCGCATTGCAAGTTGCAATTCTGAAATTTTTTGCTTTTTCCTGCTCCTCTTAGCATGATAAAGAAGATTCAAAGAGAGTGAGATGCCAGCTCCTTTCATTCAGTCAGTAGCTTCAATTATTTCTGGACGTTTTTCAATGGCAAAAATCAATGAATATTGTAAATGCACAAACAGTAATTTCTCCGCATTGCAAGGTGCAATTCTGAAATTTTTTGCTTTTTCCTGCTCCTCTTAGCATGATAAAGAAGATTCAAAGAGAGTGAGATGCCAGCTCCTTTCATTCAGTCAGTTGCTTCAATCATTTCTGGACGTTTTTCAATGGCAAAAATCAGTGAATATTGTAAATGCACAAACAGTAATTTCTCCGCATTGCAAGGTGCAATTCTGAAATTTTTTGCTTTTTCCTGCTCCTCTTAGCATGATAAAGAAGATTCAAAGAGAGTGAGATGCCAGCTCCTTTCATTCAGTCAGTAGCTTCAATCATTTCTGGACGTTTTTCAATGGCAAAAATCAATGAATATTGTAAATGCACAAACAGTAATTTCTCCGCATTGCAAGGTGCAATTCTGAAATTTTTTGCTTTTTCCTGCTCCTCTTTGCATGATAAAGAAGATTCAAACAGAGTGAGATGCCAGCTCCTTTCATTCAGTCAGTAGCTTCAATCATTTCTGGTATATGAATAACATGATGTTTTTCAATTGCAAAAATCAATGAATATTGTAAATGCACAAACAGTAATTTCTCCGCATTGCAAGGTGCAATTCTGAAATTTTTGGCTTTTTCCTGCTCCTCTTAGCATGATAAAGAAGATTCAAAGAGAGTGAGATGCCAGCTCCTTTCATTCAGTCAGTAGCTTCAATCATTTCTGGATGTTTTTCAATGGCAAAAATCAATGAATATTGTAAATGCACAAACAGTAATTTCTCCGCATTGCAAGGTGCAATTCTGAAATTTCTTGCATTTTCCTGCTCCTCTTAGCATGATAAAGAAGATTCAAAGAGAGTGAGATGCCAGCTCCTTTCATTCAGTCAGTAGCTTCAATCATTTCTGGACGTTTTTCAATGGCAAAAATCAATGAATATTGTAAATGCACAAACAGTAATTTCTCCGCATTGCAAGGTGCAATTCTGAAATTTTTTGCTTTTTCCTGCTCCTCTTAGCATGATAAAGAAGATTCAAAGAGAGTGAGATGCCAGCTCCTTTCATTCAGTCAGTAGCTTCAAACATTTCTGGTATATGAATAACATGATGTTTTTCAATGGCAAAAATCAATGAATATTGTAAATGCACAAACAGTAATTTCTCCGCATTGCAAGGTGCAATTCTGAAATTTTTTGCTTTTTCCTGCTCCTCTTAGCATGATAAAGAAGATTCAAAGAGAGTGAGATGCCAGCTCCTTTCATTCAGTCAGTAGCTTCAATCATTTCTGGACGTTTTTCAATGGCAAAAATCAATGAATATTGTAAATGCACAAACAGTAATTTCTCCGCATTGCAAGGTGCAATTCTGAAATTTTTTGCTTTTTCCTGCTCCACTTAGCATGATAAAGAAGATTCAAAGAGAGTGAGATGCCAGCTCCTTTCATTCAGTCAGTAGCTTCAATCATTTCTGGACGTTTTTCAATGGCAAAAATCAATGAATATTGTAAATGCACAAACAGTAATTTCTCCGCATTGCAAGGTGCAATTCTGAAATTTTTTGCTTTTTCCTGCTCCTCTTAGCATGATAAAGAAGATTCAAAGAGAGTGAGATGCCAGCTCCTTTCATTCAGTCAGTAGCTTCAATCATTTCTGGTATATGAATAACATGATGTTTTTCAATGGCAAAAATCAATGAATATTGTAAATGCACAAACAGTAATTTCTCCGCATTGCAAGTTGCAATTCTGAAATTTTTTGCTTTTTCCTGCTCCTCTTAGCATGATAAAGAAGATTCAAAGAGAGTGAGATTCCAGCTCCTTTCATTCAGTCAGTAGCTTCAATCATTTCTGGACGTTTTTCAATGGCAAAAATCAATGAATATTGTAAATGCACAAACAGTAATTTCTCCGCATTGCAAGGTGCAATTCTGAAATTTTTTGCTTTTTCCTGCTCCTCTTAGCATGATAAAGAAGATTCAAAGAGAGTGAGATGCCAGCTCCTTTCATTCAGTCAGTAGCTTCAATCATTTCTGGACGTTTTTCAATGGCAAAAATCAATGAATATTGTAAATGCACAAACAGTAATTTCTCCGCATTGCAAGATGCAATTCTGAAATTTTTTGCTTTTTCCTGCTCCTCTTAGCATGATAAAAAAGATTCAAAGAGAGTGAGATGCCAGCTCCTTTCATTCAGTCAGTAGCTTCAATCATTTCTGGACGTTTTTCAATGGCAAAAATCAATGAATATTGTAAATGCACAAACAGTAATTTCTCCGCATTGCAAGGTGCAATTCTGAAATTTTTTGCTTTTTCCTGCTCCTCTTAGCATGATAAAGAAGATTCAAAGAGAGTGAGATGCCAGCTCCTTTCATTCAGTCAGTAGCTTCAATCATTTCTGGTATATGAATAACATGATGTTTTTCAATGGCAAAAATCAATGAATATTGTAAATGCACAAACAGTAATTTCTCCGCATTGCAAGGTGCAATTCTGAAATTTTTTGCTTTTTCCTGCTCCTCTTAGCATGATAAAGAAGATTCAAAGAGAGTGAGATGCCAGCTCCTTTCATTCAGTCAGTAGCTTCAATTATTTCTGGACGTTTTTCAATGGCAAAAATCAATGAATATTGTAAATGCACAAACAGTAATTTCTCCGCATTGCAAGGTGCAATTCTGAAATTTTTTGCTTTTTCCTGCTCCTCTTAGCATGATAAAGAAGATTCAAAGAGAGTGAGATGCCAGCTCCTTTCATTCAGTCAGTAGCTTCAGTCATTTCTGGACGTTTTTCAATGGCAAAAATCAATGAATATTGTAAATGCACAAACAGTAATTTCTCCGCATTGCAAGGTGCAATTCTGAAATTTTTTGCTTTTTCCTGCTCCTCTTAGCATGATAAAGAAGATTCAAAGAGAGTGAGATGCCAGCTCCTTTCATTCAGTCAGTAGCTTCAAACATTTCTGGTATAAACATTTCTGGACGTTTTTCAATGGCAAAAATCAATGAATATTGTAAATGCACAAACAGTAATATCTCCACATTGCAAGGTGCAATTCTGAAATTTTTTGCTTTTTCCTGCTAATCCTAGCATGATAAAGAAGATTCAAATAGAGTGAGATGCCAGCTCCTTTCATTCAGTCAGTAGCTTCAAACATTTCTGGACGTTTTTCAATGGCAAAATTCAATGAATATTGTAAATGCACAAACAGTAATATCTCCACATTGCCAGGTGCAATTCTGAAATTTTTTGCTTTTTCCTGCTAATCCTAGCATGATAAAGAAGATTCAAAGAGAGTGAGATGCCAGCTCCTTTCATTCAGTCAGTAGCTTCAATCATTTCTGGACGTTTTTCAATGGCAAAAATCAATGAATATTGTAAATGCACAAACAGTAATTTCTCCGCATTGCAAGGTGCAATTCTGAAATTTTTTGCTTTTTCCTGCTCCTCTTAGCATGATAAAGAAGATTCAAAGAGAGTGAGATGCCAGCTCCTTTCATTCAGTCAGTAGCTTCAATCATTTCTGGACGTTTTTCAATGGCAAAAATCAATGAATATTGTAAATGCACAAACAGTAATTTCTCCGCATTGCAAGGTGCAATTCTGAAATTTTTTGCTTTTTCCTGCTCCTCTTAGCATGATAAAGAAGATTCAAAGAGAGTGAGATGCCAGCTCCTTTCATTCAGTCAGTAGCTTCAATCATTTCTGGTATATGAACAACATGATGTTTTTCAATGGCAAAAATCAATGAATATTGTAAATGCACAAACAGTAATTTCTCCGCATTGCAAGGTGCAATTCTGAAATTTTTTGCTTTTTCCTGCTCCTCTTAGCATGATAAAGAAGATTCAAAGAGAGTGAGATGCCAGCTCCTTTCATTCAGTCAGTAGCTTCAATCATTTCTGGACGTTTTTCAATGGCAAAAATCAATGAATATTGTAAATGCACAAACAGTAATTTCTCCGCATTGCAAGATGCAATTCTGAAATTTTTTGCTTTTTCCTGCTCCTCTTAGCATGATAAAGAAGATTCAAAGAGAGTGAGATGCCAGCTCCTTTCATTCAGTCAGTAGCTTCAGTCATTTCTGGACGTTTTTCAATGCAAAAATCAATGAATATTGTAAATGCACAAACAGTAATTTCTCCGCATTGCAAGGTGCAATTCTGAAATTTTTTGCTTTTTCCTGCTCCTCAGCATGATAAAGAAGATTCAAAGAGAGTGAGATGCCAGCTCCTTTCATTCAGTCAGTAGCTTCAATCATTTCTGGTATATGAATAACATGATGTTTTTCAATGGCAAAAATCAATGAATATTGTAAATGCACAAACAGTAATTTCTCCGCATTGCAAGGTGCAATTCTGAAATTTTTTGCTTTTTCCTGCTCCTCTTAGCATGATAAAGAAGATTCAAAGAGAGTGAGATGCCAGCTCCTTTCATTCAGTCAGTAGCTTCAAACATTTCTGGTATATGAATAACATGATGTTTTTCAATGGCAAAAATCAATGAATATTGTAAATGCACAAACAGTAATTTCTCCGCATTGCAAGGTGCAATTCTGAAATTTTTTGCTTTTTCCTGCTCCTCTTAGCATGATAAAGAAGATTCAAAGAGAGTGAGATGCCAGCTCCTTTCATTCAGTCAGTAGCTTCAATCATTTCTGGACGTTTTTCAATGGCAAAAATCAATGAATATTGTAAATGCACAAACAGTAATTTCTCCGCATTGCAAGGTGCAATTCTGAAATTTTTTGCTTTTTCCTGCTCCTCTTAGCATGATAAAGAAGATTCAAAGAGAGTGAGATGCCAGCTTCTTTCATTCAGTCAGTAGCTTCAAACATTTCTGGGATATGAATAACATGATGTTTTTCAATGGCAAAAATTAATGAATATTGTAAATGCACAAACAGTAATTTCTCCGCATTGCAAGGTGCAATTCTGAAATTTTTTGCTTTTTCCTGCTCCTCTTAGCATGATAAAGAAGATTCAAAGAGAGTGAGATGCCAGCTCCTTTCATTCAGTCAGTAGCTTCAATCATTTCTGGACGTTTTTCAATGGCAAAAATCAATGAATATTGTAAATGCACAAACAGTAATTTCTCCGCATTGCAAGGTGCAATTCTGAAATTTTTTGCTTTTTCCTGCTCCTCTTAGCATGATAAAGAAGATTCAAAGAGAGTGAGATGCCAGCTCCTTTCATTCAGTCAGTAGCTTCAATCATTTCTGGATGTTTTTCAATGGCAAAAATTAATGAATATTGTAAATGCACAAACAGTAATTTCTCCGCATTGCAAGGTGCAATTCTGAAATTTTTTGCTTTTTCCTGCTCCTCTTAGCATGATAAAGAAGATTCAAAGAGAGTGAGATGCCAGCTCCTTTCATTCAGTCAGTAGCTTCAAACATTTCTGGTATAAACATTTCTGGACGTTTTTCAATGGCAAAAATCAATGAATATTGTAAATGCACAAACAGTAATATCTCCACATTGCAAGGTGCAATTCTGAAATTTTTTGCTTTTTCCTGCTAATCCTAGCATGATAAAGAAGATTCAAATAGAGTGAGATGCCAGCTCCTTTCATTCAGTCAGTAGCTTCAAACATTTCTGAACGTTTTTCAATGGCAAAATTCAATGAATATTGTAAATGCACAAACAGTAATATCTCCACATTGCCAGGTGCAATTCTGAAATTTTTTGCTTTTTCCTGCTAATCCTAGCATGATAAAGAAGATTCAAAGAGAGTGAGATGCCAGCTCCTTTCATTCAGTCAGTAGCTTCAATCATTTCTGGACGTTTTTCAATGGCAAAAATCAATGAATATTGTAAATGCACAAACAGTAATTTCTCCGCATTGCAAGGTGCAATTCTGAAATTTTTTGCTTTTTCCTGCTCCTCTTAGCATGATAAAGAAGATTCAAAGAGAGTGAGATGCCAGCTCCTTTCATTCAGTCAGTAGCTTCAATCATTTCTGGACGTTTTTCAATGGCAAAAATCAATGAATATTGTAAATGCACAAACAGTAATTTCTCCGCATTGCAAGGTGCAATTCTGAAATTTTTTGCTTTTTCCTGCTCCTCTTAGCATGATAAAGAAGATTCAAAGAGAGTGAGATGCCAGCTCCTTTCATTCAGTCAGTAGCTTCAATCATTTCTGGTATATGAATAACATGATGTTTTTCAATGGCAAAAATCAATGAATATTGTAAATGCACAAACAGTAATTTCTCCGCATTGCAAGGTGCAATTCTGAAATTTTTTGCTTTTTCCTGCTCCTCTTAGCATGATAAAGAAGATTCAAAGAGAGTGAGATGCCAGCTCCTTTCATTCAGTCAGTAGCTTCAATCATTTCTGGACGTTTTTCAATGGCAAAAATCAATGAATATTGTAAATGCACAAACAGTAATTTCTCCGCATTGCAAGATGCAATTCTGAAATTTTTTGCTTTTTCCTGCTCCTCTTAGCATGATAAAGAAGATTCAAAGAGAGTGAGATGCCAGCTCCTTTCATTCAGTCAGTAGCTTCAGTCATTTCTGGACGTTTTTCAATGCAAAAATCAATGAATATTGTAAATGCACAAACAGTAATTTCTCCGCATTGCAAGGTGCAATTCTGAAATTTTTTGCTTTTTCCTGCTCCTCAGCATGATAAAGAAGATTCAAAGAGAGTGAGATGCCAGCTCCTTTCATTCAGTCAGTAGCTTCAATCATTTCTGGTATATGAATAACATGATGTTTTTCAATGGCAAAAATCAATGAATATTGTAAATGCACAAACAGTAATTTCTCCGCATTGCAAGGTGCAATTCTGAAATTTTTTGCTTTTTCCTGCTCCTCTTAGCATGATAAAGAAGATTCAAAGAGAGTGAGATGCCAGCTCCTTTCATTCAGTCAGTAGCTTCAAACATTTCTGGTATATGAATAACATGATGTTTTTCAATGGCAAAAATCAATGAATATTGTAAATGCACAAACAGTAATTTCTCCGCATTGCAAGGTGCAATTCTGAAATTTTTTGCTTTTTCCTGCTCCTCTTAGCATGATAAAGAAGATTCAAAGAGAGTGAGATGCCAGCTCCTTTCATTCAGTCAGTAGCTTCAATCATTTCTGGACGTTTTTCAATGGCAAAAATCAATGAATATTGTAAATGCACAAACAGTAATTTCTCCGCATTGCAAGGTGCAATTCTGAAATTTTTTGCTTTTTCCTGCTCCTCTTAGCATGATAAAGAAGATTCAAAGAGAGTGAGATGCCAGCTTCTTTCATTCAGTCAGTAGCTTCAAACATTTCTGGGATATGAATAACATGATGTTTTTCAATGGCAAAAATTAATGAATATTGTAAATGCACAAACAGTAATTTCTCCGCATTGCAAGGTGCAATTCTGAAATTTTTTGCTTTTTCCTGCTCCTCTTAGCATGATAAAGAAGATTCAAAGAGAGTGAGATGCCAGCTCCTTTCATTCAGTCAGTAGCTTCAATCATTTCTGGATGTTTTTCAATGGCAAAAATCAATGAATATTGTAAATGCACAAACAGTAATTTCTCCGCATTGCAAGGTGCAATTCTGAAATTTTTTGCTTTTTCCTGCTCCTCTTAGCATGATAAAGAAGATTCAAAGAGAGTGAGATGCCAGCTCCTTTCATTCAGTCAGTAGCTTCAATCATTTCTGGTATATGAATAACATGATGTTTTTCAATGGCAAAAATCAATGAATATTGTAAATGCACAAACAGTAATTTCTCCGCATTGCAAGTTGCAATTCTGAAATTTTTTGCTTTTTCCTGCTCCTCTTAGCATGATAAAGAAGATTCAAAGAGAGTGAGATTCCAGCTCCTTTCATTCAGTCAGTAGCTTCAATCATTTCTGGACGTTTTTCAATGGCAAAAGTCAATGAATATTGTAAATGCACAAACAGTAATTTCTCCGCATTGCAAGGTGCAATTCTGAAATTTTTTGCTTTTTCCTGCTCCTCTTAGCATGATAAAGAAGATTCAAAGAGAGTGAGATGCCAGCTCCTTTCATTCAGTCAGTAGCTTCAATCATTTCTGGACGTTTTTCAATGGCAAAAATCAATGAATATTGTAAATGCACAAACAGTAATTTCTCCGCATTGCAAGATGCAATTCTGAAATTTTTTGCTTTTTCCTGCTCCTCTTAGCATGATAAAGAAGATTCAAAGAGAGTGAGATGCCAGCTCCTTTCATTCAGTCAGTAGCTTCAATCATTTCTGGACGTTTTTCAATGGCAAAAATCAATGAATATTGTAAATGCACAAACAGTAATTTCTCCGCATTGCAAGGTGCAATTCTGAAATTTTTTGCTTTTTCCTGCTCCTCTTAGCATGATAAAGAAGATTCAAAGAGAGTGAGATGCCAGCTCCTTTCATTCAGTCAGTAGCTTCAATCATTTCTGGTATATGAATAACATGATGTTTTTCAATGGCAAAAATCAATGAATATTGTAAATGCACAAACAGTAATTTCTCCGCATTGCAAGGTGCAATTCTGAAATTTTTTGCTTTTTCCTGCTCCTCTTAGCATGATAAAGAAGATTCAAAGAGAGTGAGATGCCAGCTCCTTTCATTCAGTCAGTAGCTTCAATCATTTCTGGACGTTTTTCAATGGCAAAAATCAATGAATATTGTAAATGCACAAACAGTAATTTCTCCGCATTGCAAGATGCAATTCTGAAATTTTTTGCTTTTTCCTGCTCCTCTTAGCATGATAAAGAAGATTCAAAGAGAGTGAGATGCCAGCTCCTTTCATTCAGTCAGTAGCTTCAGTCATTTCTGGACGTTTTTCAATGCAAAAATCAATGAATATTGTAAATGCACAAACAGTAATTTCTCCGCATTGCAAGGTGCAATTCTGAAATTTTTTGCTTTTTCCTGCTCCTCAGCATGATAAAGAAGATTCAAAGAGAGTGAGATGCCAGCTCCTTTCATTCAGTCAGTAGCTTCAATCATTTCTGGTATATGAATAACATGATGTTTTTCAATGGCAAAAATCAATGAATATTGTAAATGCACAAACAGTAATTTCTCCGCATTGCAAGGTGCAATTCTGAAATTTTTTGCTTTTTCCTGCTCCTCTTAGCATGATAAAGAAGATTCAAAGAGAGTGAGATGCCAGCTCCTTTCATTCAGTCAGTAGCTTCAAACATTTCTGGTATATGAATAACATGATGTTTTTCAATGGCAAAAATCAATGAATATTGTAAATGCACAAACAGTAATTTCTCCGCATTGCAAGGTGCAATTCTGAAATTTTTTGCTTTTTCCTGCTCCTCTTAGCATGATAAAGAAGATTCAAAGAGAGTGAGATGCCAGCTCCTTTCATTCAGTCAGTAGCTTCAATCATTTCTGGACGTTTTTCAATGGCAAAAATCAATGAATATTGTAAATGCACAAACAGTAATTTCTCCGCATTGCAAGGTGCAATTCTGAAATTTTTTGCTTTTTCCTGCTCCTCTTAGCATGATAAAGAAGATTCAAAGAGAGTGAGATGCCAGCTTCTTTCATTCAGTCAGTAGCTTCAAACATTTCTGGGATATGAATAACATGATGTTTTTCAATGGCAAAAATTAATGAATATTGTAAATGCACAAACAGTAATTTCTCCGCATTGCAAGGTGCAATTCTGAAATTTTTTGCTTTTACCTGCTCCTCTTAGCATGATAAAGAAGATTCAAAGAGAGTGAGATGCCAGCTCCTTTCATTCAGTCAGTAGCTTCAATCATTTCTGGACGTTTTTCAATGGCAAAAATCAATGAATATTGTAAATGCACAAACAGTAATTTCTCCGCATTGCAAGGTGCAATTCTGAAATTTTTTGCTTTTTCCTGCTCCTCTTAGCATGATAAAGAAGATTCAAAGAGAGTGAGATGCCAGCTCCTTTCATTCAGTCAGTAGCTTCAATCATTTCTGGATGTTTTTCAATGGCAAAAATCAATGAATATTGTAAATGCACAAACAGTAATTTCTCCGCATTGCAAGGTGCAATTCTGAAATTTTTTGCTTTTTCCTGCTCCTCTTAGCATGATAAAGAAGATTCAAAGAGAGTGAGATGCCAGCTCCTTTCATTCAGTCAGTAGCTTCAATCATTTCTGGTATATGAATAACATGATGTTTTTCAATGGCAAAAATCAATGAATATTGTAAATGCACAAACAGTAATTTCTCCGCATTGCAAGTTGCAATTCTGAAATTTTTTGCTTTTTCCTGCTCCTCTTAGCATGATAAAGAAGATTCAAAGAGAGTGAGATTCCAGCTCCTTTCATTCAGTCAGTAGCTTCAATCATTTCTGGACGTTTTTCAATGGCAAAAGTCAATGAATATTGTAAATGCACAAACAGTAATTTCTCCGCATTGCAAGGTGCAATTCTGAAATTTTTTGCTTTTTCCTGCTCCTCTTAGCATGATAAAGAAGATTCAAAGAGAGTGAGATGCCAGCTCCTTTCATTCAGTCAGTAGCTTCAATCATTTCTGGACGTTTTTCAATGGCAAAAATCAATGAATATTGTAAATGCACAAACAGTAATTTCTCCGCATTGCAAGATGCAATTCTGAAATTTTTTGCTTTTTCCTGCTCCTCTTAGCATGATAAAGAAGATTCAAAGAGAGTGAGATGCCAGCTCCTTTCATTCAGTCAGTAGCTTCAATCATTTCTGGACGTTTTTCAATGGCAAAAATCAATGAATATTGTAAATGCACAAACAGTAATTTCTCCGCATTGCAAGGTGCAATTCTGAAATTTTTTGCTTTTTCCTGCTCCTCTTAGCATGATAAAGAAGATTCAAAGAGAGTGAGATGCCAGCTCCTTTCATTCAGTCAGTAGCTTCAATCATTTCTGGTATATGAATAACATGATGTTTTTCAATGGCAAAAATCAATGAATATTGTAAATGCACAAACAGTAATTTCTCCGCATTGCAAGGTGCAATTCTGAAATTTTTTGCTTTTTCCTGCTCCTCTTAGCATGATAAAGAAGATTCAAAGAGAGTGAGATGCCAGCTCCTTTCATTCAGTCAGTAGCTTCAATCATTTCTGGACGTTTTTCAATGGCAAAAATCAATGAATATTGTAAATGCACAAACAGTAATTTCTCCGCATTGCAAGGTGCAATTCTGAAATTTTTTGCTTTTTCCTGCTCCTCTTAGCATGGTAAAGAAGATTCAAAGAGAGTGAGATGCCAGCTCCTTTCATTCAGTCAGTAGCTTCAATCATTTCTGGTATATGAATAACATGATGTTTTTCAATGGCAAAAATCAATGAATATTGTAAATGCACAAACAGTAATTTCTCCGCATTGCAAGGTGCAATTCTGAAATTTTTTGCTTTTTCCTGCTCCTCTTAGCATGATAAAGAAGATTCAAAGAGAGTGAGATGCCAGCTCCTTTCATTCAGTCAGTAGCTTCAATCATTTCTGGACGTTTTTCAATGGCAAAAATCAATGAATATTGTAAATGCACAAACAGTAATTTCTCCGCATTGCAAGGTGCAATTCTGAAATTTTTTGCTTTTTCCTGCTCCTCTTAGCATGATAAAGAAGATTCAAAGAGAGTGAGATGCCAGCTCCTTTCATTCAGTCAGTAGCTTCAATCATTTCTGGTATATGAATAACATGATGTTTTTCAATGGCAAAAATCAATGAATATTGTAAATGCACAAACAGTAATTTCTCCGCATTGCAAGTTGCAATTCTGAAATTTTTTGCTTTTTCCTGCTCCTCTTAGCATGATAAAGAAGATTCAAAGAGAGTGAGATTCCAGCTCCTTTCATTCAGTCAGTAGCTTCAATCATTTCTGGACGTTTTTCAATGGCAAAAATCAATGAATATTGTAAATGCACAAACAGTAATTTCTCCGCATTGCAAGGTGCAATTCTGAAATTTTTTGCTTTTTCCTGCTCCTCTTAGCATGATAAAGAAGATTCAAAGAGAGTGAGATGCCAGCTCCTTTCATTCAGTCAGTAGCTTCAATCATTTCTGGACGTTTTTCAATGGCAAAAATCAATGAATATTGTAAATGCACAAACAGTATTTTCTCCGCATTGCAAGATGCAATTCTGAAATTTTTTGCTTTTTCCTGCTCCTCTTAGCATGATAAAGAAGATTCAAAGAGAGTGAGATGCCAGCTCCTTTCATTCAGTCAGCAGCTTCAATCATTTCTGGACGTTTTTCAATGGCAAAAATCAATGAATATTGTAAATGCACAAACAGTAATTTCTCCGCATTGCAAGGTGCAATTCTGAAATTTTTTGCTTTTTCCTGCTCCTCTTAGCATGATAAAGAAGATTCAAAGAGAGTGAGATGCCAGCTCCTTTCATTCAGTCAGTAGCTTCAATCATTTCTGGTATATGAATAACATGATGTTTTTCAATGGCAAAAATCAATGAATATTGTAAATGCACAAACAGTAATTTCTCCGCATTGCAAGGTGCAATTCTGAAATTTTTTGCTTTTTCCTGCTCCTCTTAGCATGATAAAGAAGATTCAAAGAGAGTGAGATGCCAGCTCCTTTCATTCAGTCAGTAGCTTCAATCATTTCCGGACGTTTTTCAATGGCAAAAATCAATGAATATTGTAAATGCACAAACTGTAATTTCTCCGCATTGCAAGGTGCAATTCTGAAATTTTTTGCTTTTTCCTGCTCCTCTTAGCATGATAAAGAAGATTCAAAGAGAGTGAGATGCCAGCTCCTTTCATTCAGTCAGTAGCTTCAGTCATTTCTGGACGTTTTTCAATGGCAAAAATCAATGAATATTGTAAATGCACAAACAGTAATTTCTCCGCATTGCAAGGTGCAATTCTGAAATTTTTTGCTTTTTCCTGCTCCTCTTAGCATGATAAAGAAGATTCAAAGAGAGTGAGATGCCAGCTCCTTTCATTCAGTCAGTAGCTTCAAACATTTCTGGTATAAACATTTCTGGACGTTTTTCAATGGCAAAAATCAATGAATATTGTAAAAGCACAAACAGTAATATCTCCACATTGCAAGGTGCAATTCTGAAATTTTTTGCTTTTTCCTGCTAATCCTAGCATGATAAAGAAGATTCAAATAGAGTGAGATGCCAGCTCCTTTCATTCAGTCAGTAGCTTCAAACATTTCTGGACGTTTTTCAATGGCAAAATTCAATGAATATTGTAAATGCACAAACAGTAATATCTCCACATTGCCAGGTGCAATTCTGAAATTTTTTGCTTTTTCCTGCTAATCCTAGCATGATAAAAAAGATTCAAAGAGAGTGAGATGCCAGCTCCTTTCATTCAGTCAGTAGCTTCAATCATTTCTGGACGTTTTTCAATGGCAAAAATCAATGAATATTGTAAATGCACAAACAGTAATTTCTCCGCATTGCAAGGTGCAATTCTGAAATTTTTTGCTTTTTCCTGCTCCTCTTAGCATGATAAAGAAGATTCAAAGAGAGTGAGATGCCAGCTCCTTTCATTCAGTCAGTAGCTTCAATCATTTCTGGACGTTTTTCAATGGCAAAAATCAATGAATATTGTAAATGCACAAACAGTAATTTCTCCGCATTGCAAGGTGCAATTCTGAAATTTTTTGCTTTTTCCTGCTCCTCTTAGCATGATAAAGAAGATTCAAAGAGAGTGAGATGCCAGCTCCTTTCATTCAGTCAGTAGCTTCAATCATTTCTGGTATATGAATAACATGATGTTTTTCAATGGCAAAAATCAATGAATATTGTAAATGCACAAACAGTAATTTCTCCGCATTGCAAGGTGCAATTCTGAAATTTTTTGCTTTTTCCTGCTCCTCTTAGCATGATAAAGAAGATTCAAAGAGAGTGAGATGCCAGCTCCTTTCATTCAGTCAGTAGCTTCAATCATTTCTGGACGTTTTTCAATGGCAAAAATCAATGAATATTGTAAATGCACAAACAGTAATTTCTCCGCATTGCAAGATGCAATTCTGAAATTTTTTGGTTTTTCCTGCTCCTCTTAGCATGATAAAGAAGATTCAAAGAGAGTGAGATGCCAGCTCCTTTCATTCAGTCAGTAGCTTCAGTCATTTCTGGACGTTTTTCAATGGCAAAAATCAATGAATATTGTAAATGCACAAACAGTAATTTCTCTGCATTGCAAGGTGCAATTCTGAAATTTTTTGCTTTTTCCTGCTCCTCTTAGCATGATAAAGAAGATTCAAAGAGAGTGAGATGCCAGCTCCTTTCTTTCAGTCAGTAGCTTCAAACATTTCTGGTATAAACATTTCTGGACGTTTTTCAATGGCAAAAATCAATGAATATTGTAAATGCACAAACAGTAATATCTCCACATTGCAAGGTGCAATGCTGAAATTTTTTGCTTTTTCCTGCTAATCCTAGCATGATAAAGAAGATTCAAATAGAGTGAGATGCCAGCTCCTTTCATTCAGTCAGTAGCTTCAAACATTTCTGGACGTTTTTCATTGGCAAAAATCAATGAATATTGTAAATGCACAAACAGTAATATCTCCACATTGCAAGGTGCAATTCTGAAATTTTTTGCTTTTTCCTGCTAATCCTAGCATGATAAAGAAGATTCAAAGAGAGTGAGATGTCAGCTCCTTTCATTCAGTCAGTAGCTTCAAACATTTCTGGTATATGAATAACATGATGTTTTTCAATGGCAAAAATCAATGAATATTGTAAATGCACAAACAGTAATATCTCCACATTGCAAGGTGCAATTCTGAAATTTTTTGCTTTTTCCTGCTAATCCTAGCATGATAAAGAAGATTCAAAGAGAGTGAGATGCCAGCTCCTTTCATTCAGTCAGTAGCTTCAAACATTTCTGGACGTTTTTCAATGGCAAAAATCAATGAATATTGTAAATGCACAAACAGTAATATCTCCACATTGCAAGGTGCAATTCTGAAATTTTTTGCTTTTTCCTGCTACTCCTAGCATGATAAAGAAGATTCAAAGAGAGTGAGATGCCAGCTCCTTTCATTCAGTCAGTAGCTTCAATCATTTCTGGACGTTTTTCAATGGCAAAAATCAATGAATATTGTAAATGCACAAACAGTAATTTCTCCGCATTGCAAGGTGCAATTCTGAATTTTTTTGCTTTTTCCTGCTCCTCTTAGCATGGTAAAGAAGATTCAAAGAGAGTGAGATGCCAGCTCCTTTCATTCAGTCAGTAGCTTCAGTCATTTCTGGACGTTTTTCAATGGCAAAAATCAATGAATATTGTAAATGCACAAAAAGTAATTTCTCCGCATTGCAAGGTGCAATTCTGAAATTTTTTGCTTTTTCCTGCTCCTCTTAGCATGATAAAGAAGATTCAAAGAGAGTGAGATGCCAGCTCCTTTCATTCAGTCAGTAGCTTCAAACATTTCTGGTATAAACATTTCTGGACGTTTTTCAATGGCAAAAATCAATGAATATTGTAAATGCACAAACAGTAATATCTCCACATTGCAAGGTGCAATTCTGAAATTTTTTGCTTTTTCCTGCTAATCCTAGCATGATAAAGAAGATTCAAATAGAGTGAGATGCCAGCTCCTTTCATTCAGTCAGTAGCTTCAAACATTTCTGGACGTTTTTCAATGGCAAAATTCAATGAATATTGTAAATGCACAAACAGTAATATCTCCACATTGCAAGGTGCAATTCTGAAATTTTTTGCTTTTTCCTGCTCCTCTTAGCATGATAAAGAAGATTCAAAGAGAGTGAGATGCCAGCTCCTTTCATTCAGTCAGTAGCTTCAATCATTTCTGGTATATGAATAACATGATGTTTTTCAATGGCAAAAATCAATGAATATTGTAAATGCACAAACAGTAATTTCTCCGCATTGCAAGGTGCAATTCTGAAATTTTTTGCTTTTTCCTGCTCCTCTTAGCATGATAAAGAAGATTCAAAGAGAGTGAGATGCCAGCTCCTTTCATTCAGTCAGTAGCTTCAATCATTTCCGGACGTTTTTCAATGGCAAAAATCAATGAATATTGTAAATGCACAAACTGTAATTTCTCCGCATTGCAAGGTGCAATTCTGAAATTTTTTGCTTTTTCCTGCTCCTCTTAGCATGATAAAGAAGATTCAAAGAGAGTGAGATGCCAGCTCCTTTCATTCAGTCAGTAGCTTCAGTCATTTCTGGACGTTTTTCAATGGCAAAAATCAATGAATATTGTAAATGCACAAACAGTAATTTCTCCGCATTGCAAGGTGCAATTCTGAAATTTTTTGCTTTTTCCTGCTCCTCTTAGCATGATAAAGAAGATTCAAAGAGAGTGAGATGCCAGCTCCTTTCATTCAGTCAGTAGCTTCAAACATTTCTGGTATAAACATTTCTGGACGTTTTTCAATGGCAAAAATCAATGAATATTGTAAAAGCACAAACAGTAATATCTCCACATTGCAAGGTGCAATTCTGAAATTTTTTGCTTTTTCCTGCTAATCCTAGCATGATAAAGAAGATTCAAATAGAGTGAGATGCCAGCTCCTTTCATTCAGTCAGTAGCTTCAAACATTTCTGGACGTTTTTCAATGGCAAAATTCAATGAATATTGTAAATGCACAAACAGTAATATCTCCACATTGCCAGGTGCAATTCTGAAATTTTTTGCTTTTTCCTGCTAATCCTAGCATGATAAAGAAGATTCAAAGAGAGTGAGATGCCAGCTCCTTTCATTCAGTCAGTAGCTTCAATCATTTCTGGACGTTTTTCAATGGCAAAAATCAATGAATATTGTAAATGCACAAACAGTAATTTCTCCGCATTGCAAGGTGCAATTCTGAAATTTTTTGCTTTTTCCTGCTCCTCTTAGCATGATAAAGAAGATTCAAAGAGAGTGAGATGCCAGCTCCTTTCATTCAGTCAGTAGCTTCAATCATTTCTGGACGTTTTTCAATGGCAAAAATCAATGAATATTGTAAATGCACAAACAGTAATTTCTCCGCATTGCAAGGTGCAATTCTGAAATTTTTTGCTTTTTCCTGCTCCTCTTAGCATGATAAAGAAGATTCAAAGAGAGTGAGATGCCAGCTCCTTTCATTCAGTCAGTAGCTTCAATCATTTCTGGTATATGAATAACATGATGTTTTTCAATGGCAAAAATCAATGAATATTGTAAATGCACAAACAGTAATTTCTCCGCATTGCAAGGTGCAATTCTGAAATTTTTTGCTTTTTCCTGCTCCTCTTAGCATGATAAAGAAGATTCAAAGAGAGTGAGATGCCAGCTCCTTTCATTCAGTCAGTAGCTTCAATCATTTCTGGACGTTTTTCAATGGCAAAAATCAATGAATATTGTAAATGCACAAACAGTAATTTCTCCGCATTGCAAGATGCAATTCTGAAATTTTTTGGTTTTTCCTGCTCCTCTTAGCATGATAAAGAAGATTCAAAGAGAGTGAGATGCCAGCTCCTTTCATTCAGTCAGTAGCTTCAGTCATTTCTGGACGTTTTTCAATGGCAAAAATCAATGAATATTGTAAATGCACAAACAGTAATTTCTCTGCATTGCAAGGTGCAATTCTGAAATTTTTTGCTTTTTCCTGCTCCTCTTAGCATGATAAAGAAGATTCAAAGAGAGTGAGATGCCAGCTCCTTTCTTTCAGTCAGTAGCTTCAAACATTTCTGGTATAAACATTTCTGGACGTTTTTCAATGGCAAAAATCAATGAATATTGTAAATGCACAAACAGTAATATCTCCACATTGCAAGGTGCAATGCTGAAATTTTTTGCTTTTTCCTGCTAATCCTAGCATGATAAAGAAGATTCAAATAGAGTGAGATGCCAGCTCCTTTCATTCAGTCAGTAGCTTCAAACATTTCTGGACGTTTTTCATTGGCAAAAATCAATGAATATTGTAAATGCACAAACAGTAATATCTCCACATTGCAAGGTGCAATTCTGAAATTTTTTGCTTTTTCCTGCTAATCCTAGCATGATAAAGAAGATTCAAAGAGAGTGAGATGTCAGCTCCTTTCATTCAGTCAGTAGCTTCAAACATTTCTGGTATATGAATAACATGATGTTTTTCAATGGCAAAAATCAATGAATATTGTAAATGCACAAACAGTAATATCTCCGCATTGCAAGGTGCAATTCTGAAATTTTTTGCTTTTTCCTGCTAATCCTAGCATGATAAAGAAGATTCAAAGAGAGTGAGATGCCAGCTCCTTTCATTCAGTCAGTAGCTTCAAACATTTCTGGACGTTTTTCAATGGCAAAAATCAATGAATATTGTAAATGCACAAACAGTAATATCTCCACATTGCAAGGTGCAATTCTGAAATTTTTTGCTTTTTCCTGCTACTCCTAGCATGATAAAGAAGATTCAAAGAGAGTGAGATGCCAGCTCCTTTCATTCAGTCAGTAGCTTCAATCATTTCTGGACGTTTTTCAATGGCAAAAATCAATGAATATTGTAAATGCACAAACAGTAATTTCTCCGCATTGCAAGGTGCAATTCTGAATTTTTTTGCTTTTTCCTGCTCCTCTTAGCATGGTAAAGAAGATTCAAAGAGAGTGAGATGCCAGCTCCTTTCATTCAGTCAGTAGCTTCAGTCATTTCTGGATGTTTTTCAATGGCAAAAATCAATGAATATTGTAAATGCACAAAAAGTAATTTCTCCGCATTGCAAGGTGCAATTCTGAAATTTTTTGCTTTTTCCTGCTCCTCTTAGCATGATAAAGAAGATTCAAAGAGAGTGAGATGCCAGCTCCTTTCATTCAGTCAGTAGCTTCAAACATTTCTGGTATAAACATTTCTGGACGTTTTTCAATGGCAAAAATCAATGAATATTGTAAATGCACAAACAGTAATATCTCCACATTGCAAGGTGCAATTCTGAAATTTTTTGCTTTTTCCTGCTAATCCTAGCATGATAAAGAAGATTCAAATAGAGTGAGATGCCAGCTCCTTTCATTCAGTCAGTAGCTTCAAACATTTCTGGACGTTTTTCAATGGCAAAATTCAATGAATATTGTAAATGCACAAACAGTAATATCTCCACATTGCAAGGTGCAATTCTGAAATTTTTTGCTTTTTCCTGCTCCTCTTAGCATGATAAAGAAGATTCAAAGAGAGTGAGATGCCAGCTCCTTTCATTCAGTCAGTAGCTTCAATCATTTCTGGTATATGAATAACATGATGTTTTTCAATGGCAAAAATCAATGAATATTGTAAATGCACAAACAGTAATTTCTCCGCATTGCAAGGTGCAATTCTGAAATTTTTTGCTTTTTCCTGCTCCTCTTAGCATGATAAAGAAGATTCAAAGAGAGTGAGATGCCAGCTCCTTTCATTCAGTCAGTAGCTTCAATCATTTCCGGACGTTTTTCAATGGCAAAAATCAATGAATATTGTAAATGCACAAACTGTAATTTCTCCGCATTGCAAGGTGCAATTCTGAAATTTTTTGCTTTTTCCTGCTCCTCTTAGCATGATAAAGAAGATTCAAAGAGAGTGAGATGCCAGCTCCTTTCATTCAGTCAGTAGCTTCAGTCATTTCTGGACGTTTTTCAATGGCAAAAATCAATGAATATTGTAAATGCACAAACAGTAATTTCTCCGCATTGCAAGGTGCAATTCTGAAATTTTTTGCTTTTTCCTGCTCCTCTTAGCATGATAAAGAAGATTCAAAGAGAGTGAGATGCCAGCTCCTTTCATTCAGTCAGTAGCTTCAAACATTTCTGGTATAAACATTTCTGGACGTTTTTCAATGGCAAAAATCAATGAATATTGTAAAAGCACAAACAGTAATATCTCCACATTGCAAGGTGCAATTCTGAAATTTTTTGCTTTTTCCTGCTAATCCTAGCATGATAAAGAAGATTCAAATAGAGTGAGATGCCAGCTCCTTTCATTCAGTCAGTAGCTTCAAACATTTCTGGACGTTTTTCAATGGCAAAATTCAATGAATATTGTAAATGCACAAACAGTAATATCTCCACATTGCCAGGTGCAATTCTGAAATTTTTTGCTTTTTCCTGCTAATCCTAGCATGATAAAGAAGATTCAAAGAGAGTGAGATGCCAGCTCCTTTCATTCAGTCAGTAGCTTCAATCATTTCTGGACGTTTTTCAATGGCAAAAATCAATGAATATTGTAAATGCACAAACAGTAATTTCTCCGCATTGCAAGGTGCAATTCTGAAATTTTTTGCTTTTTCCTGCTCCTCTTAGCATGATAAAGAAGATTCAAAGAGAGTGAGATGCCAGCTCCTTTCATTCAGTCAGTAGCTTCAATCATTTCTGGACGTTTTTCAATGGCAAAAATCAATGAATATTGTAAATGCACAAACAGTAATTTCTCCGCATTGCAAGGTGCAATTCTGAAATTTTTTGCTTTTTCCTGCTCCTCTTAGCATGATAAAGAAGATTCAAAGAGAGTGAGATGCCAGCTCCTTTCATTCAGTCAGTAGCTTCAATCATTTCTGGTATATGAATAACATGATGTTTTTCAATGGCAAAAATCAATGAATATTGTAAATGCACAAACAGTAATTTCTCCGCATTGCAAGGTGCAATTCTGAAATTTTTTGCTTTTTCCTGCTCCTCTTAGCATGATAAAGAAGATTCAAAGAGAGTGAGATGCCAGCTCCTTTCATTCAGTCAGTAGCTTCAATCATTTCTGGACGTTTTTCAATGGCAAAAATCAATGAATATTGTAAATGCACAAACAGTAATTTCTCCGCATTGCAAGATGCAATTCTGAAATTTTTTGGTTTTTCCTGCTCCTCTTAGCATGATAAAGAAGATTCAAAGAGAGTGAGATGCCAGCTCCTTTCATTCAGTCAGTAGCTTCAGTCATTTCTGGACGTTTTTCAATGGCAAAAATCAATGAATATTGTAAATGCACAAACAGTAATTTCTCCGCATTGCAAGGTGCAATTCTGAAATTTTTTGCTTTTTCCTGCTCCTCTTAGCATGATAAAGAAGATTCAAAGAGAGTGAGATGCCAGCTCCTTTCTTTCAGTCAGTAGCTTCAAACATTTCTGGTATAAACATTTCTGGACGTTTTTCAATGGCAAAAATCAATGAATATTGTAAATGCACAAACAGTAATATCTCCACATTGCAAGGTGCAATGCTGAAATTTTTTGCTTTTTCCTGCTAATCCTAGCATGATAAAGAAGATTCAAATAGAGTGAGATGCCAGCTCCTTTCATTCAGTCAGTAGCTTCAAACATTTCTGGACGTTTTTCATTGGCAAAAATCAATGAATATTGTAAATGCACAAACAGTAATATCTCCACATTGCAAGGTGCAATTCTGAAATTTTTTGCTTTTTCCTGCTAATCCTAGCATGATAAAGAAGATTCAAAGAGAGTGAGATGTCAGCTCCTTTCATTCAGTCAGTAGCTTCAAACATTTCTGGTATATGAATAACATGATGTTTTTCAATGGCAAAAATCAATGAATATTGTAAATGCACAAACAGTAATATCTCCACATTGCAAGGTGCAATTCTGAAATTTTTTGCTTTTTCCTGCTAATCCTAGCATGATAAAGAAGATTCAAAGAGAGTGAGATGCCAGCTCCTTTCATTCAGTCAGTAGCTTCAAACATTTCTGGACGTTTTTCAATGGCAAAAATCAATGAATATTGTAAATGCACAAACAGTAATATCTCCACATTGCAAGGTGCAATTCTGAAATTTTTTGCTTTTTCCTGCTACTCCTAGCATGATAAAGAAGATTCAAAGAGAGTGAGATGCCAGCTCCTTTCATTCAGTCAGTAGCTTCAATCATTTCTGGACGTTTTTCAATGGCAAAAATCAATGAATATTGTAAATGCACAAACAGTAATTTCTCCGCATTGCAAGGTGCAATTCTGAATTTTTTTGCTTTTTCCTGCTCCTCTTAGCATGGTAAAGAAGATTCAAAGAGAGTGAGATGCCAGCTCCTTTCATTCAGTCAGTAGCTTCAGTCATTTCTGGACGTTTTTCAATGGCAAAAATCAATGAATATTGTAAATGCACAAAAAGTAATTTCTCCGCATTGCAAGGTGCAATTCTGAAATTTTTTGCTTTTTCCTGCTCCTCTTAGCATGATAAAGAAGATTCAAAGAGAGTGAGATGCCAGCTCCTTTCATTCAGTCAGTAGCTTCAAACATTTCTGGTATAAACATTTCTGGACGTTTTTCAATGGCAAAAATCAATGAATATTGTAAATGCACAAACAGTAATATCTCCACATTGCAAGGTGCAATTCTGAAATTTTTTGCTTTTTCCTGCTAATCCTAGCATGATAAAGAAGATTCAAATAGAGTGAGATGCCAGCTCCTTTCATTCAGTCAGTAGCTTCAAACATTTCTGGACGTTTTTCAATGGCAAAATTCAATGAATATTGTAAATGCACAAACAGTAATATCTCCACATTGCAAGGTGCAATTCTGAAATTTTTTGCTTTTTCCTGCTCCTCTTAGCATGATAAAGAAGATTCAAAGAGAGTGAGATGCCAGCTCCTTTCATTCAGTCAGTAGCTTCAATCATTTCTGGATGTTTTTCAATGGCAAAAATCAATGAATATTGTAAATGCACAAACAGTAATTTCTCCGCATTGCAAGGTGCAATTCTGAAATTTTTTGCTTTTTCCTGCTCCTCTTAGCATGATAAAGAAGATTCAAAGAGAGTGAGATGCCAGCTCCTTTCATTCAGTCAGTAGCTTCAATCATTTCTGGTATATGAATAACATGATGTTTTTCAATGGCAAAAATCAATGAATATTGTAAATGCACAAACAGTAATTTCTCCGCATTGCAAGGTGCAATTCTGAAATTTTTTGCTTTTTCCTGCTCCTCTTAGCATGATAAAGAAGATTCAAAGAGAGTGAGATGCCAGCTCCTTTCATTCAGTCAGTAGCTTCAATCATTTCTGGACGTTTTTCAATGGCAAAAATCAATGAATATTGTAAATGCACAAACAGTAATTTCTCCGCATTGCAAGATGCAATTCTGAAATTTTTTGCTTTTTCCAGCTCCTCTTAGCATGATAAAGAAGATTCAAAGAGAGTGAGATGCCAGCTCCTTTCATTCAGTCAGTAGCTTCAGTCATTTCTGGACGTTTTTCAATGGCAAAAATCAATGAATATTGTAAATGCACAAACAGTAATTTCTCCGCATTGCAAAGTGCAATTCTGAAATTTTTTGCTTTTTCCTGCTCCTCTTAGCATGATAAAGAAGATTCAAAGAGAGTGAGATGCCAGCTCCTTTCATTCAGTCAGTAGCTTCAAACATTTCTGGTATAAACATTTCTGGATGTTTTTCAATGGCAAAAATCAATGAATATTGTAAATGCACAAACAGTAATATCTCCACATTGCAAGGTGCAATGCTGAAATTTTTTGCTTTTTCCTGCTAATACTAGGATGATAAAGAAGATTCAAATAGAGTGAGATGCCAGCTCCTTTCATTCAGTCAGTAGCTTCAAACATTTCTGGACATTTTTCAATGGCAAAAATCAATGAATATTGTAAATGCACAAACAGTAATATCTCCACATTGCAAGGTGCAATTCTGAAATTTTTTGCCTTTTCCTGCTAATCCTAGCATGATAAAGAAGATTCAAAGAGAGTGAGATGTCAGCTCCTTTCATTCAGTCAGTAGCTTCAAACATTTCTGGTATATGAATAACATGATGTTTTTCAATGGCAAAAATCAATGAATATTGTAAATGCACAAACAGTAATATCTCCACATTGCAAGGTGCAATTCTGAAATTTTTTGCTTTTTCCTGCTACTCCTAGCATGATAAAGAAGATTCAAAGAGAGTGAGATGCCAGCTCCTTTCATTCAGTCAGTAGCTTCAAACATTTCTGGACGTTTTTCAATGGCAAAATTCAATGAATATTGTAAATGCACAAACAGTAATATCTCCACATTGCAAGGTGCAATTCTGAAATTTTTTGCTTTTTCCTGCTAATCCTAGCATGATAAAGAAGATTCAAAGAGAGTGAGATGCCAGCTCCTTTCATTCAGTCAGTAGCTTCAAACATTTCTGGACGTTTTTCAATGGCAAAAATCAATGAATATTGTAAATGCACAAACAGTAATTTCTCCGCATTGCAAGGTGCAATTCTGAAATTTTTTGCTTTTTCCTGCTCCTCTTAGCATGATAAAGAAGATTCAAAGAGAGTGAGATGCCAGCTCCTTTCATTCAGTCAGTAGCTTCAATCATTTCTGGTATATGAATAACATGATGTTTTTCAATGGCAAAAATCAATGAATATTGTAAATGCACAAACAGTAATTTCTCCGCATTGCAAGGTGCAATTCTGAAATTTTTTGCTTTTTCCTGCTCCTCTTAGCATGATAAAGAAGATTCAAAGAGAGTGAGATGCCAGCTCCTTTCATTCAGTCAGTAGCTTCAATCATTTCTGGACGTTTTTCAATGGCAAAAATCAATGAATATTGTAAATGCACAAACAGTAATTTCTCCGCATTGCAAGGTGCAATTCTGAAATTTTTTGCTTTTTCCTGCTCCTCTTAGCATGATAAACAAGATTCAAAGAGAGTGAGATGCCAGCTCCTTTCATTCAGTCAGTAGCTTCAATCATTTCTGGACGTTTTTCAATGGCAAAAATCAATGAATATTGTAAATGCACAAACAGTAATTTCTCCGCATTGCAAGGTGCAATTCTGAAATTTTTTGCTTTTTCCTGCTCCTCTTAGCATGATAAAGAAGATTCAAAGAGAGTGAGATGCCAGCTCCTTTCATTCAGTCAGTAGCTTCAAACATTTCTGGTATATGAATAACATGATGTTTTTCAATGGCAAAAATCAATGAATATGGTAAATGCACAAACAGTAATTTCTCCGCATTGCAAGGTGCAAGTCTGAAATTTTTTGCTTTTTCCTGCTCCTCTTAGCATGATAAAGAAGATTCAAAGAGAGTGAGATGCCAGCTACTTTCATTCAGTCAGTAGCTTCAATCATTTCTGGACGTTTTTCAATGGTAAAAATCAATGAATATTGTAAATGCACAAACAGTAATTTCTCCGCATTGCAAGGTGCAATTCTGAAATTTTTTGCTTTTTCCTGCTCCTCTTAGCATGATAAAGAAGATTCAAAGAGAGTGAGATGCCAGCTCCTTTCATTCAGTCAGTAGCTTCAATCATTTCTGGATGTTTTTCAATGGCAAAAATCAATGAATATTGTAAATGCACAAACAGTAATTTCTCCGCATTGCAAGGTGCAATTCTGAAATTTCTTGCATTTTCCTGCTCCTCTTAGCATGATAAAGAAGATTCAAAGAGAATGAGATGCCAGCTCCTTTCATTCAGTCAGTAGCTTCAATCATTTCTGGACGTTTTTCAATGGCAAAAATCAATGAATATTGTAAATGCACAAACAGTAATTTCTCCGCATTGCAAGGTGCAATTCTGAAATTTTTTGCTTTTTCCTGCTCCTCTTAGCATGATAAAGAAGATTCAAAGAGAGTGAGATGCCAGCTCCTTTCATTCAGTCAGTAGCTTCAAACATTTCTGGTATATGAATAACATGATGTTTTTCAATGGCAAAAATCAATGAATATTGTAAATGCACAAACAGTAATTTCTCCGCATTGCAAGGTGCAATTCTGAAATTTTTTGCTTTTTCCTGCTCCTCTTAGCATGATAAAGAAGATTCAAAGAGAGTGAGATGCCAGCTCCTTTCATTCAGTCAGTAGCTTCAATCATTTCTGGACGTTTTTCAATGGCAAAAATCAATGAATATTGTAAATGCACAAACAGTAATTTCTCCGCATTGCAAGGTGCAATTCTGAAATTTTTTGCTTTTTCCTGCTCCTCTTAGCATGATAAAGAAGATTCAAAGAGAGTGAGATGCCAGCTTCTTTCATTCAGTCAGTAGCTTCAAACATTTCTGGGATATGAATAACATGATGTTTTTCAATGGCAAAAATTAATGAATATTGTAAATGCACAAACAGTAATTTCTCCGCATTGCAAGGTGCAATTCTGAAATTTTTTGCTTTTTCCTGCTCCTCTTAGCATGATAAAGAAGATTCAAAGAGAGTGAGATGCCAGCTCCTTTCATTCAGTCAGTAGCTTCAATCATTTCTGGACGTTTTTCAATGGCAAAAATCAATGAATATTGTAAATGCACAAACAGTAATTTCTCCGCATTGCAAGGTGCAATTCTGAAATTTTTTGCTTTTTCCTGCTCCTCTTAGCATGATAAAGAAGATTCAAAGAGAGTGAGATGCCAGCTCCTTTCATTCAGTCAGTAGCTTCAATCATTTCTGGATGTTTTTCAATGGCAAAAATCAATGAATATTGTAAATGCACAAACAGTAATTTCTCCGCATTGCAAGGTGCAATTCTGAAATTTTTTGCTTTTTCCTGCTCCTCTTAGCATGATAAAGAAGATTCAAAGAGAGTGAGATGCCAGCTCCTTTCATTCAGTCAGTAGCTTCAATCATTTCTGGTATATGAATAACATGATGTTTTTCAATGGCAAAAATCAATGAATATTGTAAATGCACAAACAGTAATTTCTCCGCATTGCAAGTTGCAATTCTGAAATTTTTTGCTTTTTCCTGCTCCTCTTAGCATGATAAAGAAGATTCAAAGAGAGTGAGATTCCAGCTCCTTTCATTCAGTCAGTAGCTTCAATCATTTCTGGACGTTTTTCAATGGCAAAAGTCAATGAATATTGTAAATGCACAAACAGTAATTTCTCCGCATTGCAAGGTGCAATTCTGAAATTTTTTGCTTTTTCCTGCTCCTCTTAGCATGATAAAGAAGATTCAAAGAGAGTGAGATGCCAGCTCCTTTCATTCAGTCAGTAGCTTCAATCATTTCTGGACGTTTTTCAATGGCAAAAATCAATGAATATTGTAAATGCACAAACAGTAATTTCTCCGCATTGCAAGATGCAATTCTGAAATTTTTTGCTTTTTCCTGCTCCTCTTAGCATGATAAAGAAGATTCAAAGAGAGTGAGATGCCAGCTCCTTTCATTCAGTCAGTAGCTTCAATCATTTCTGGACGTTTTTCAATGGCAAAAATCAATGAATATTGTAAATGCACAAACAGTAATTTCTCCGCATTGCAAGGTGCAATTCTGAAATTTTTTGCTTTTTCCTGCTCCTCTTAGCATGATAAAGAAGATTCAAAGAGAGTGAGATGCCAGCTCCTTTCATTCAGTCAGTAGCTTCAATCATTTCTGGTATATGAATAACATGATGTTTTTCAATGGCAAAAATCAATGAATATTGTAAATGCACAAACAGTAATTTCTCCGCATTGCAAGGTGCAATTCTGAAATTTTTTGCTTTTTCCTGCTCCTCTTAGCATGATAAAGAAGATTCAAAGAGAGTGAGATGCCAGCTCCTTTCATTCAGTCAGTAGCTTCAATCATTTCTGGACGTTTTTCAATGGCAAAAATCAATGAATATTGTAAATGCACAAACTGTAATTTCTCCGCATTGCAAGGTGCAATTCTGAAATTTTTTGCTTTTTCCTGCTCCTCTTAGCATGATAAAGAAGATTCAAAGAGAGTGAGATGCCAGCTCCTTTCATTCAGTCAGTAGCTTCAGTCATTTCTGGACGTTTTTCAATGGCAAAAATCAATGAATATTGTAAATGCACAAACAGTAATTTCTCCGCATTGCAAGGTGCAATTCTGAAATTTTTTGCTTTTTCCTGCTCCTCTTAGCATGATAAAGAAGATTCAAAGAGAGTGAGATGCCAGCTCCTTTCATTCAGTCAGCAGCTTCAATCATTTCTGGACGTTTTTCAATGGCAAAAATCAATGAATATTGTAAATGCACAAACAGTAATTTCTCCGCATTGCAAGGTGCAATTCTGAAATTTTTTGCTTTTTCCTGCTCCTCTTAGCATGATAAAGAAGATTCAAAGAGAGTGAGATGCCAGCTCCTTTCATTCAGTCAGTAGCTTCAAACATTTCTGGTATATGAATAACATGATGTTTTTCAATGGCAAAAATCAATGAATATTGTAAATGCACAAACAGTAATTTCTCCGCATTGCAAGATGCAATTCTGAAATTTTTTGCTTTTTCCTGCTCCTCTTAGCATGATAAAGAAGATTCAAAGAGAGTGAGATGCCAGCTCCTTTCATTCAGTCAGCAGCTTCAATCATTTCTGGACGTTTTTCAATGGCAAAAATCAATGAATATTGTAAATGCACAAACAGTAATTTCTCCGCATTGCAAGGTGCAATTCTGAAATTTTTTGCTTTTTCCTGCTCCTCTTAGCATGATAAAGAAGATTCAAAGAGAGTGAGATGCCAGCTCCTTTCATTCAGTCAGTAGCTTCAAACATTTCTGGTATATGAATAACATGATGTTTTTCAATGGCAAAAATCAATGAATATTGTAAATGCACAAACAGTAATTTCTCCGCATTGCAAGGTGCAATTCTGAAATTTTTTGCTTTTTCCTGCTCCTCTTAGCATGATAAAGAAGATTCAAAGAGAGTGAGATGCCAGCTCCTTTCATTCAGTCAGTAGCTTCAATCATTTCTGGACGTTTTTCAATGGCAAAAATCAATGAATATTGTAAATGCACAAACAGTAATTTCTCCGCATTGCAAGGTGCAATTCTGAAATTTTTTGCTTTTTCCTGCTCCTCTTAGCATGATAAAGAAGATTCAAAGAGAGTGAGATGCCAGCTTCTTTCATTCAGTCAGTAGCTTCAAACATTTCTGGGATATGAATAACATGATGTTTTTCAATGGCAAAAATTAATGAATATTGTAAATGCACAAACAGTAATTTCTCCGCATTGCAAGGTGCAATTCTGAAATTTTTTGCTTTTTCCTGCTCCTCTTAGCATGATAAAGAAGATTCAAAGAGAGTGAGATGCCAGCTCCTTTCATTCAGTCAGTAGCTTCAATCATTTCTGGACGTTTTTCAATGGCAAAAATCAATGAATATTGTAAATGCACAAACAGTAATTTCTCCGCATTGCAAGGTGCAATTCTGAAATTTTTTGCTTTTTCCTGCTCCTCTTAGCATGATAAAGAAGATTCAAAGAGAGTGAGATGCCAGCTCCTTTCATTCAGTCAGTAGCTTCAATCATTTCTGGATGTTTTTCAATGGCAAAAATCAATGAATATTGTAAATGCACAAACAGTAATTTCTCCGCATTGCAAGGTGCAATTCTGAAATTTTTTGCTTTTTCCTGCTCCTCTTAGCATGATAAAGAAGATTCAAAGAGAGTGAGATGCCAGCTCCTTTCATTCAGTCAGTAGCTTCAATCATTTCTGGTATATGAATAACATGATGTTTTTCAATGGCAAAAATCAATGAATATTGTAAATGCACAAACAGTAATTTCTCCGCATTGCAAGTTGCAATTCTGAAATTTTTTGCTTTTTCCTGCTCCTCTTAGCATGATAAAGAAGATTCAAAGAGAGTGAGATTCCAGCTCCTTTCATTCAGTCAGTAGCTTCAATCATTTCTGGACGTTTTTCAATGGCAAAAGTCAATGAATATTGTAAATGCACAAACAGTAATTTCTCCGCATTGCAAGGTGCAATTCTGAAATTTTTTGCTTTTTCCTGCTCCTCTTAGCATGATAAAGAAGATTCAAAGAGAGTGAGATGCCAGCTCCTTTCATTCAGTCAGTAGCTTCAATCATTTCTGGACGTTTTTCAATGGCAAAAATCAATGAATATTGTAAATGCACAAACAGTAATTTCTCCGCATTGCAAGATGCAATTCTGAAATTTTTTGCTTTTTCCTGCTCCTCTTAGCATGATAAAGAAGATTCAAAGAGAGTGAGATGCCAGCTCCTTTCATTCAGTCAGTAGCTTCAATCATTTCTGGACGTTTTTCAATGGCAAAAATCAATGAATATTGTAAATGCACAAACAGTAATTTCTCCGCATTGCAAGGTGCAATTCTGAAATTTTTTGCTTTTTCCTGCTCCTCTTAGCATGATAAAGAAGATTCAAAGAGAGTGAGATGCCAGCTCCTTTCATTCAGTCAGTAGCTTCAATCATTTCTGGTATATGAATAACATGATGTTTTTCAATGGCAAAAATCAATGAATATTGTAAATGCACAAACAGTAATTTCTCCGCATTGCAAGGTGCAATTCTGAAATTTTTTGCTTTTTCCTGCTCCTCTTAGCATGATAAAGAAGATTCAAAGAGAGTGAGATGCCAGCTCCTTTCATTCAGTCAGTAGCTTCAATCATTTCTGGACGTTTTTCAATGGCAAAAATCAATGAATATTGTAAATGCACAAACTGTAATTTCTCCGCATTGCAAGGTGCAATTCTGAAATTTTTTGCTTTTTCCTGCTCCTCTTAGCATGATAAAGAAGATTCAAAGAGAGTGAGATGCCAGCTCCTTTCATTCAGTCAGTAGCTTCAGTCATTTCTGGACGTTTTTCAATGGCAAAAATCAATGAATATTGTAAATGCACAAACAGTAATTTCTCCGCATTGCAAGGTGCAATTCTGAAATTTTTTGCTTTTTCCTGCTCCTCTTAGCATGGTAAAGAAGATTCAAAGAGAGTGAGATGCCAGCTCCTTTCATTCAGTCAGTAGCTTCAATCATTTCTGGTATATGAATAACATGATGTTTTTCAATGGCAAAAATCAATGAATATTGTAAATGCACAAACAGTAATTTCTCCGCATTGCAAGGTGCAATTCTGAAATTTTTTGCTTTTTCCTGCTCCTCTTAGCATGATAAAGAAGATTCAAAGAGAGTGAGATGCCAGCTCCTTTCATTCAGTCAGTAGCTTCAATCATTTCTGGACGTTTTTCAATGGCAAAAATCAATGAATATTGTAAATGCACAAACAGTAATTTCTCCGCATTGCAAGGTGCAATTCTGAAATTTTTTGCTTTTTCCTGCTCCTCTTAGCATGATAAAGAAGATTCAAAGAGAGTGAGATGCCAGCTCCTTTCATTCAGTCAGTAGCTTCAATCATTTCTGGTATATGAATAACATGATGTTTTTCAATGGCAAAAATCAATGAATATTGTAAATGCACAAACAGTAATTTCTCCGCATTGCAAGTTGCAATTCTGAAATTTTTTGCTTTTTCCTGCTCCTCTTAGCATGATAAAGAAGATTCAAAGAGAGTGAGATTCCAGCTCCTTTCATTCAGTCAGTAGCTTCAATCATTTCTGGACGTTTTTCAATGGCAAAAATCAATGAATATTGTAAATGCACAAACAGTAATTTCTCCGCATTGCAAGGTGCAATTCCGAAATTTTTTGCTTTTTCCTGCTCCTCTTAGCATGATAAAGAAGATTCAAAGAGAGTGAGATGCCAGCTCCTTTCATTCAGTCAGTAGCTTCAAACATTTCTGGTATATGAATAACATGATGTTTTTCAATGGCAAAAATCAATGAATTTTGTAAATGCACAAACAGTAATTTCTCCGCATTGCAAGGTGCAATTCTGAAATTTTTTGCTTTTTCCTGCTCCTCTTAGCATGATAAAGAAGATTCAAAGAGAGTGAGATGCCAGTTCCTTTCATTCAGTCAGTAGCTTCAATCATTTCTGGACGTTTTTCAATGGCAAAAATCAATGAATATTGTAAATGCACAAACAGTAATTTCTCCGCATTGCAAGGTGCAATTCTGAAATTTTTTGCTTTTTCCTGCTCCTCTTAGCATGATAAAGAAGATTCAAAGAGAGTGAGATGCCAGCTCCTTTCATTCAGTCAGTAGCTTCAATCATTTCTGGTATATGAATAACATGATGTTTTTCAATGGCAAAAATCAATGAATATTGTAAATGCACAAACAGTAATTTCTCCGCATTGCAAGGTGCAATTCTGAAATTTTTTGCTTTTTCCTGCTCCTCTTAGCATGATAAAGAAGATTCAAAGAGAGTGAGATGCCAGCTCCTTTCATTCAGTCAGTAGCTTCAATCATTTCTGGACGTTTTTCAATGGCAAAAATCAATGAATATTGTAAATGCACAAACAGTAATTTCTCCGCATTGCAAGATGCAATTCTGAAATTTTTTGCTTTTTCCTGCTCCTCTTAGCATGATAAAGAAGATTCAAAGAGAGTGAGATGCCAGCTCCTTTCATTCAGTCAGTAGCTTCAGTCATTTCTGGACGTTTTTCAATGCAAAAATCAATGAATATTGTAAATGCACAAACAGTAATTTCTCCGCATTGCAAGGTGCAATTCTGAAATTTTTTGCTTTTTCCTGCTCCTCAGCATGATAAAGAAGATTCAAAGAGAGTGAGATGCCAGCTCCTTTCATTCAGTCAGTAGCTTCAATCATTTCTGGTATATGAATAACATGATGTTTTTCAATGGCAAAAATCAATGAATATTGTAAATGCACAAACAGTAATTTCTCCGCATTGCAAGGTGCAATTCTGAAATTTTTTGCTTTTTCCTGCTCCTCTTAGCATGATAAAGAAGATTCAAAGAGAGTGAGATGCCAGCTCCTTTCATTCAGTCAGTAGCTTCAAACATTTCTGGTATATGAATAACATGATGTTTTTCAATGGCAAAAATCAATGAATATTGTAAATGCACAAACAGTAATTTCTCCGCATTGCAAGGTGCAATTCTGAAATTTTTTGCTTTTTCCTGCTCCTCTTAGCATGATAAAGAAGATTCAAAGAGAGTGAGATGCCAGCTCCTTTCATTCAGTCAGTAGCTTCAATCATTTCTGGACGTTTTTCAATGGCAAAAATCAATGAATATTGTAAATGCACAAACAGTAATTTCTCCGCATTGCAAGGTGCAATTCTGAAATTTTTTGCTTTTTCCTGCTCCTCTTAGCATGATAAAGAAGATTCAAAGAGAGTGAGATGCCAGCTTCTTTCATTCAGTCAGTAGCTTCAAACATTTCTGGGATATGAATAACATGATGTTTTTCAATGGCAAAAATTAATGAATATTGTAAATGCACAAACAGTAATTTCTCCGCATTGCAAGGTGCAATTCTGAAATTTTTTGCTTTTTCCTGCTCCTCTTAGCATGATAAAGAAGATTCAAAGAGAGTGAGATGCCAGCTCCTTTCATTCAGTCAGTAGCTTCAATCATTTCTGGACGTTTTTCAATGGCAAAAATCAATGAATATTGTAAATGCACAAACAGTAATTTCTCCGCATTGCAAGGTGCAATTCTGAAATTTTTTGCTTTTTCCTGCTCCTCTTAGCATGATAAAGAAGATTCAAAGAGAGTGAGATGCCAGCTCCTTTCATTCAGTCAGTAGCTTCAATCATTTCTGGATGTTTTTCAATGGCAAAAATTAATGAATATTGTAAATGCACAAACAGTAATTTCTCCGCATTGCAAGGTGCAATTCTGAAATTTTTTGCTTTTTCCTGCTCCTCTTAGCATGATAAAGAAGATTGAAAGAGAGTGAGATGCCAGCTCCTTTCATTCAGTCAGTAGCTTCAAACATTTCTGGTATAAACATTTCTGGACGTTTTTCAATGGCAAAAATCAATGAATATTGTAAATGCACAAACAGTAATATCTCCACATTGCAAGGTGCAATTCTGAAATTTTTTGCTTTTTCCTGCTAATCCTAGCATGATAAAGAAGATTCAAATAGAGTGAGATGCCAGCTCCTTTCATTCAGTCAGTAGCTTCAAACATTTCTGGACGTTTTTCAATGGCAAAATTCAATGAATATTGTAAATGCACAAACAGTAATATCTCCACATTGCCAGGTGCAATTCTGAAATTTTTTGCTTTTTCCTGCTAATCCTAGCATGATAAAGAAGATTCAAAGAGAGTGAGATGCCAGCTCCTTTCATTCAGTCAGTAGCTTCAATCATTTCTGGACGTTTTTCAATGGCAAAAATCAATGAATATTGTAAATGCACAAACAGTAATTTCTCCGCATTGCAAGGTGCAATTCTGAAATTTTTTGCTTTTTCCTGCTCCTCTTAGCATGATAAAGAAGATTCAAAGAGAGTGAGATGCCAGCTCCTTTCATTCAGTCAGTAGCTTCAATCATTTCTGGACGTTTTTCAATGGCAAAAATCAATGAATATTGTAAATGCACAAACAGTAATTTCTCCGCATTGCAAGGTGCAATTCTGAAATTTTTTGCTTTTTCCTGCTCCTCTTAGCATGATAAAGAAGATTCAAAGAGAGTGAGATGCCAGCTCCTTTCATTCAGTCAGTAGCTTCAATCATTTCTGGTATATGAATAACATGATGTTTTTCAATGGCAAAAATCAATGAATATTATAAATGCACAAACAGTAATTTCTCCGCATTGCAAGGTGCAATTCTGAAATTTTTTGCTTTTTCCCGCTCCTCTTAGCATGATAAAGAAGATTCAAAGAGAGTGAGGTGCCAGCTCCTTTCATTCAGTCAGTAGCTTCAAACATTTCTGGTATATGAATAACATGTTTTTCAATGGCAAAAATCAATGAATATTGTAAATGCACAAACAGTAATTTCTCCGCATTGCAAGGTGCAATTCTGAAATTTTTTGCTTTTTCCTGCTCCTCTTAGCATGATAAAGAAGATTCAAAGAGAGTGAGATGCCAGCTCCTTTCATTCAGTCAGTAGCTTCAATCATTTCTGGACGTTTTTCAATGGCAAAAATCAATGAATATTGTAAATGCACAAACAGTAATTTCTCCGCATTGCAAGGTGCAATTCTGAAATTTTTTGCTTTTTCCTGCTCCTCTTAGCATGATAAAGAAGATTCAAAGAGAGTGAGATGTCAGCTCCTTTCATTCAGTCAGTAGCTTCAAACATTTCTGGTATATGAATAACATGATGTTTTTCAATGGCAAAAATCAATGAATATTGTAAATGCACAAACAGTAATTTCTCCGCATTGCAAGGTGCAATTCTGAAATTTTTTGCTTTTTCCTGCTCCTCTTAGCATGATAAAGAAGATTCAAAGAGAGTGAGATGCCAGCTCCTTTCATTCAGTCAGTAGCTTCAATCATTTCTGGATGTTTTTCAATGGCAAAAATCAATGAATATTGTAAATGCACAAACAGTAATTTCTCCGCATTGCAAGGTGCAATTCTGAAATTTTTTGCTTTTTCCTGCTCCTCTTAGCATGATAAAGAAGATTCAAAGAGAGTGAGATGCCAGCTCCTTTCGTTCAGTCAGTAGCTTCAATCATTTCTGGACGTTTTTCAATGGCAAAAATCATTGAATATTATAAATGCACAAACAGTAATTTCTCCGCATTGCAAGGTGCAATTCTGAAATTTTTTACTTTTTCCTGCTCCTCTTAGCATGATAAAGAAGATTCAAAGAGAGTGAGATGCCAGCTCCTTTCATTCAGTCAGTAGCTTCAATCATTTCTGGTATATGAATAACATGATGTTTTTCAATGGCAAAAATCAATGAATATTGTAAATGCACAAACAGTAATTTCTCCGCATTGCAAGGTGCAATTCTGAAATTTTTTGCTTTTTCCTGCTCCTCTTAGCATGATAAAGAAGATTCAAAGAGAGTGAGATGCCAGCTCCTTTCATTCAGTCAGTAGCTTCAAACATTTCTGGTATATGAATAACATGATGTTTTTCAATGGCAAAAATCAATGAATATTGTAAATGCACAAACAGTAATTTCTCCGCATTGCAAGGTGCAAGTCTGAAATTTTTTGCTTTTTCCTGCTCCTCTTAGCATGATAAAGAAGATTCAAAGAGAGTGAGATGCCAGCTACTTTCATTCAGTCAGTAGCTTCAATCATTTCTGGACGTTTTTCAATGGTAAAAATCAATGAATATTGTAAATGCACAAACAGTAATTTCTCCACATTGCAAGGTGCAATTCTGAAATTTTTTGCTTTTTCCTGCTCCTCTTAGCATGATAAAGAAGATTCAAAGAGAGTGAGATGCCAGCTCCTTTCATTCAGTCAGTAGCTTCAAACATTTCTGGTATATGAATAACATGATGTTTTTCAATGGCAAAAATCAATGAATATTGTAAATGCACAAACAGTAATTTCTCCGCATTGCAAGGTGCAATTCTGAAATTTTTTGCTTTTTCCTGCTCCTCTTAGCATGATAAAGAAGATTCAAAGAGAGTGAGATGCCAGCTCCTTTCATTCAGTCAGTAGCTTCAAACATTTCTGGTATATGAATAACATGATGTTTTTCAATGGCAAAAATCAATGAATATTGTAAATGCACAAACAGTAATTTCTCCGCATTGCAAGGTGCAAGTCTGAAATTTTTTGCTTTTTCCTGCTCCTCTTAGCATGATAAAGAAGATTCAAAGAGAGTGAGATGCCAGCTCCTTTCATTCAGTCAGTAGCTTCAATCATTTCTGGACGTTTTTCAATGGCAAAAATCAATGAATATTGTAAATGCACAAACAGTAATTTCTCCGCATTGCAAGGTGCAATTCTGAAATTTTTTGCTTTTTCCTGCTCCTCTTAGCATGATAAAGAAGATTCAAAGAGAGTGAGATGTCAGCTCCTTTCATTCAGTCAGTAGCTTCAAACATTTCTGGTATATGAATAACATGATGTTTTTCAATGGCAAAAATCAATGAATATTGTAAATGCACAAACAGTAATTTCTCCGCATTGCAAGGTGCAATTCTGAAATTTTTTGCTTTTTCCTGCTCCTCTTAGCATGATAAAGAAGATTCAAAGAGAGTGAGATGCCAGCTCCTTTCATTCAGTCAGTAGCTTCAATCATTTCTGGATGTTTTTCAATGGCAAAAATCAATGAATATTGTAAATGCACAAACAGTAATTTCTCCGCATTGCAAGGTGCAATTCTGAAATTTTTTGCTTTTTCCTGCTCCTCTTAGCATGATAAAGAAGATTCAAAGAGAGTGAGATGCCAGCTACTTTCATTCAGTCAGTAGCTTCAATCATTTCTGGACGTTTTTCAATGGTAAAAATCAATGAATATTGTAAATGCACAAACAGTAATTTCTCCACATTGCAAGGTGCAATTCTGAAATTTTTTGCTTTTTCCTGCTCCTCTTAGCATGATAAAGAAGATTCAAAGAGAGTGAGATGCCAGCTCCTTTCATTCAGTCAGTAGCTTCAATCATTTCTGGACATTTTTCAATGGCAAAAACCAATGAATATTGTAAATGCACAAACAGTAATTTCTCCGCATTGCAAGGTGCAATTCTGAAATTTTTTGCTTTTTCCTGCTCCTCTTAGCATGATAAAGAAGATTCAAAGAGAGTGAGATGCCAGCTCCTTTCATTCAGTCAGTACCTTCAATCATTTCTGGACGTTTTTCAATGGCAAAAATCAATGAATATTGTAAATGCACAAACAGTAATTTCTCCGCATTGCAAGGTGCAATTCTGAAATTTTTTGCTTTTTCCTGCTCCTCTTAGCATGATAAAGAAGATTCAAAGAGAGTGAGATGCCAGCTCCTTTCATTCAGTCAGTAGCTTCAAACATTTCTGGTATATGAATAACATGATGTTTTTCAATGGCAAAAATCAATGAATATTGTAAATGCACAAACAGTAATTTCTCCGCATTGCAAGGTGCAATTCTGAAATTTTTTGCTTTTTCCTGCTCCTCTTAGCATGATAAAGAAGATTCAAAGAGAGTGAGATGCCAGCTCTTTTCATTCAGTCAGTAGCTTCAATCATTTCTGGATGTTTTTCAATGGCAAAAATCAATGAATATTGTAAATGCACAAACAGTAATTTCTCCGCATTGCAAGGTGCAATTCTGAAATTTTTTGCTTTTTCCTGCTCCTCTTAGCATGATAAAGAAGATTCAAAGAGAGTGTGATGTCAGCTCCTTTCATTCAGTCAGTAGCTTCAAACATTTCTGGTATATGAATAACATGATGTTTTTCAATGGCAAAAATCAATGAATATTGTAAATGCACAAACAGTAATTTCTCCGCATTGCAAGGTGCAATTCTGAAATTTTTTGCTTTTTCCTGCTCCTCTTAGCATGATAAAGAAGATTCAAAGAGAGTGAGATGCCAGCTCCTTTCATTCAGTCAGTAGCTTCAATCATTTCTGGATGTTTTTCAATGGCAAAAATCAATGAATATTGTAAATGCACAAACTGTAATTTCTCCGCATTGCAAGGTGCAATTCTGAAATTTTTTGCTTTTTCCTGCTCCTCTTAGCATGATAAAGAAGATTCAAAGAGTGAGATGCCAGCTCCTTTCATTCAGTCAGTAGCTTCAATCATTTCTGGACGTTTTTCAATGGCAAAAACCAATGAATATTGTAAATGCACAAACAGTAATTTCTCCGCATTGCAAGGTGCAATTCTGAAATTTTTTGCTTTTTCCTGCTCCTCTTAGCATGATAAAGAAGATTCAAAGAGAGTGAGATGCCAGCTCCTTTCATTCAGTCAGTACCTTCAATCATTTCTGGACGTTTTTCAATGGCAAAAATCAATGAATATTGTAAATGCACAAACAGTAATTTCTCCGCATTGCAAGGTGCAATTCTGAAATTTTTTGCTTTTTCCCGCTCCTCTGAGCATGATAAAGAAGATTCAAAGAGAGTGAGGTGCCAGCTCCTTTCATTCAGTCAGTAGCTTCAAACATTTCTGGTATATGAATAACATGTTTTTCAATGGCAAAAATCAATGAATATTGTAAATGCACAAACAGTAATTTCTCCGCATTGCAAGGTGCAATTCTGAAATTTTTTGCTTTTTCCTGCTCCTCTTAGCATGATAAAGAAGATTCAAAGAGAGTGAGATGCCAGCTCCTTTCATTCAGTCAGTAGCTTCAATCATTTCTGGACGTTTTTCAATGGCAAAAATCAATGAATATTGTAAATGCACAAACAGTAATTTCTCCGCATTGCAAGGTGCAATTCTGAAATTTTTTGCTTTTTCCTGCTCCTCTTAGCATGATAAAGAAGATTCAAAGAGAGTGAGATGTCAGCTCCTTTCATTCAGTCAGTAGCTTCAAACATTTCTGGTACATGAATAACATGATGTTTTTCAATGGCAAAAATCAATGAATATTGTAAATGCACAAACAGTAATTTCTCCGCATTGCAAGGTGCAATTCTGAAATTTTTTGCTTTTTCCTGCTCCTCTTAGCATGATAAAGAAGATTCAAAGAGAGTGAGATGCCAGCTCCTTTCATTCAGTCAGTAGCTTCAATCATTTCTGGATGTTTTTCAATGGCAAAAATCAATGAATATTGTAAATGCACAAACAGTAATTTCTCCGCATTGCAAGGTGCAATTCTGAAATTTTTTGCTTTTTCCTGCTCCTCTTAGCATGATAAAGAAGATTCAAGGAGAGTGAGATGCCAGCTCCTTTCGTTCAGTCAGTAGCTTCAATCATTTCTGGACGTTTTTCAATGGCAAAAATCATTGAATATTATAAATGCACAAACAGTAATTTCTCCGCATTGCAAGGTGCAATTCTGAAATTTTTTGCTTTTTCCCGCTCCTCTTAGCATGATAAAGAAGATTCAAAGAGAGTGAGGTGCCAGCTCCTTTCATTCAGTCAGCAGCTTCAAACATTTCTGGTATATGAATAACATGTTTTTCAATGGCAAAAATCAATGAATATTGTAAATGCACAAACAGTAATTTCTCCGCATTGCAAGGTGCAATTCTGAAATTTTTTGCTTTTTCCTGCTCCTCTTAGCATGATAAAGAAGATTCAAAGAGAGTGAGATGCCAGCTCCTTTCATTCAGTCAGTAGCTTCAATCATTTCTGGACGTTTTTCAATGGCAAAAATCAATGAATATTGTAAATGCACAAACAGTAATTTCTCCGCATTGCAAGGTGCAATTCTGAAATTTTTTGCTTTTTCCTGCTCCTCTTAGCATGATAAAGAAGATTCAAAGAGAGTGAGATGTCAGCTCCTTTCATTCAGTCAGTAGCTTCAAACATTTCTGGTATATGAATAACATGATGTTTTTCAATGGCAAAAATCAATGAATATTGTAAATGCACAAACAGTAATTTCTCCGCATTGCAAGGTGCAATTCTGAAATTTTTTGCTTTTTCCTGCTCCTCTTAGCATGATAAAGAAGATTCAAAGAGAGTGAGATGCCAGCTCCTTTCATTCAGTCAGTAGCTTCAATCATTTCTGGATGTTTTTCAATGGCAAAAATCAATGAATATTGTAAATGCACAAACAGTAATTTCTCCGCATTGCAAGGTGCAATTCTGAAATTTTTTGCTTTTTCCTGCTCCTCTTAGCATGATAAAGAAGATTCAAAGAGAGTGAGATGCCAGCTCCTTTCGTTCAGTCAGTAGCTTCAATCATTTCTGGACGTTTTTCAATGGCAAAAATCATTGAATATTATAAATGCACAAACAGTAATTTCTCCGCATTGCAAGGTGCAATTCTGAAATTTTTTACTTTTTCCTGCTCCTCTTAGCATGATAAAGAAGATTCAAAGAGAGTGAGATGCCAGCTCCTTTCATTCAGTCAGTAGCTTCAATCATTTCTGGTATATGAATAACATGATGTTTTTCAATGGCAAAAATCAATGAATATTGTAAATGCACAAACAGTAATTTCTCCGCATTGCAAGGTGCAATTCTGAAATTTTTTGCTTTTTCCTGCTCCTCTTAGCATGATAAAGAAGATTCAAAGAGAGTGAGATGCCAGCTCCTTTCATTCAGTCAGTAGCTTCAAACATTTCTGGTATATGAATAACATGATGTTTTTCAATGGCAAAAATCAATGAATATTGTAAATGCACAAACAGTAATTTCTCCGCATTGCAAGGTGCAAGTCTGAAATTTTTTGCTTTTTCCTGCTCCTCTTAGCATGATAAAGAAGATTCAAAGAGAGTGAGATGCCAGCTACTTTCATTCAGTCAGTAGCTTCAATCATTTCTGGACGTTTTTCAATGGTAAAAATCAATGAATATTGTAAATGCACAAACAGTAATTTCTCCACATTGCAAGGTGCAATTCTGAAATTTTTTGCTTTTTCCTGCTCCTCTTAGCATGATAAAGAAGATTCAAAGAGAGTGAGATGCCAGCTCCTTTCATTCAGTCAGTAGCTTCAAACATTTCTGGTATATGAATAACATGATGTTTTTCAATGGCAAAAATCAATGAATATTGTAAATGCACAAACAGTAATTTCTCCGCATTGCAAGGTGCAATTCTGAAATTTTTTGCTTTTTCCTGCTCCTCTTAGCATGATAAAGAAGATTCAAAGAGAGTGAGATGCCAGCTCCTTTCATTCAGTCAGTAGCTTCAAACATTTCTGGTATATGAATAACATGATGTTTTTCAATGGCAAAAATCAATGAATATTGTAAATGCACAAACAGTAATTTCTCCGCATTGCAAGGTGCAAGTCTGAAATTTTTTGCTTTTTCCTGCTCCTCTTAGCATGATAAAGAAGATTCAAAGAGAGTGAGATGCCAGCTACTTTCATTCAGTCAGTAGCTTCAATCATTTCTGGACGTTTTTCAATGGTAAAAATCAATGAATATTGTAAATGCACAAACAGTAATTTCTCCACATTGCAAGGTGCAATTCTGAAATTTTTTGCTTTTTCCTGCTCCTCTTAGCATGATAAAGAAGATTCAAAGAGAGTGAGATGCCAGCTCCTTTCATTCAGTCAGTAGCTTCAATAATTTCTGGATGTTTTTCAATGGCAAAAATCAATGAATATTGTAAATGCACAAACTGTAATTTCTCCGCATTGCAAGGTGCAATTCTGAAATTTTTTGCTTTTTCCTGCTCCTCTTAGCATGATAAAGAAGATTCAAAGAGAGTGAGATGCCAGCTCCTTTCATTCAGTCAGTAGCTTCAATCATTTCTGGACATTTTTCAATGGCAAAAACCAATGAATATTGTAAATGCACAAACAGTAATTTCTCCGCATTGCAAGGTGCAATTCTGAAATTTTTTGCTTTTTCCTTCTCCTCTTAGCATGATAAAGAAGATTCAAAGAGAGTGAGATGCCAGCTCCTTTCATTCAGTCAGTACCTTCAATCATTTCTGGACGTTTTTCAATGGCAAAAATCAATGAATATTGTAAATGCACAAACAGTAATTTCTCCGCATTGCAAGGTGCAATTCTGAAATTTTTTGCTTTTTCCTGCTCCTCTTAGCATGATAAAGAAGATTCAAAGAGAGTGAGATGCCAGCTCCTTTCATTCAGTCAGTAGCTTCAAACATTTCTGGTATATGAATAACATGATGTTTTTCAATGGCAAAAATCAATGAATATTGTAAATGCACAAACAGTAATTTCTCCGCATTGCAAGGTGCAATTCTGAAATTTTTTGCTTTTTCCTGCTCCTCTTAGCATGATAAAGAAGATTCAAAGAGAGTGAGATGCCAGCTCTTTTCATTCAGTCAGTAGCTTCAATCATTTCTGGATGTTTTTCAATGGCAAAAATCAATGAATATTGTAAATGCACAAACAGTAATTTCTCCGCATTGCAAGGTGCAATTCTGAAATTTTTTGCTTTTTCCTGCTCCTCTTAGCATGATAAAGAAGATTCAAAGAGAGTGTGATGTCAGCTCCTTTCATTCAGTCAGTAGCTTCAAACATTTCTGGTATATGAATAACATGATGTTTTTCAATGGCAAAAATCAATGAATATTGTAAATGCACAAACAGTAATTTCTCCGCATTGCAAGGTGCAATTCTGAAATTTTTTGCTTTTTCCTGCTCCTCTTAGCATGATAAAGAAGATTCAAAGAGAGTGAGATGCCAGCTCCTTTCATTCAGTCAGTAGCTTCAATCATTTCTGGATGTTTTTCAATGGCAAAAATCAATGAATATTGTAAATGCACAAACAGTAATTTCTCCGCATTGCAAGGTGCAATTCTGAAATTTTTTGCTTTTTCCTGCTCCTCTTAGCATGATAAAGAAGATTCAAAGAGAGTGAGATGCCAGCTCCTTTCATTCAGTCAGTAGCTTCAAACATTTCTGGTATATGAATAACATGATGTTTTTCAATGGCAAAAATCAATGAATATTGTAAATGCACAAACAGTAATTTCTCCGCATTGCAAGGTGCAATTCTGAAATTTTTTGCTTTTTCCTGCTCCTCTTAGCATGATAAAGAAGATTCAAAGAGAGTGAGATGCCAGCTCCTTTCATTCAGTCAGTAGCTTCAATCATTTCTGGACGTTTTTCAATGGCAAAAATCAATGAATATTGTAAATGCACAAACAGTAATTTCTCCGCATTGCAAGGTGCAATTCTGAAATTTTTTGCTTTTTCCTGCTCCTCTTAGCATGATAAAGAAGATTCAAAGAGAGTGAGATGTCAGCTCCTTTCATTCAGTCAGTAGCTTCAAACATTTCTGGTATATGAATAACATGATGTTTTTCAATGGCAAAAATCAATGAATATTGTAAATGCACAAACAGTAATTTCTCCGCATTGCAAGGTGCAATTCTGAAATTTTTTGCTTTTTCCTGCTCCTCTTAGCATGATAAAGAAGATTCAAAGAGAGTGAGATGTCAGCTCCTTTCATTCAGTCAGTAGCTTCAAACATTTCTGGTATATGAATAACATGATGTTTTTCAATGGCAAAAATCAATGAATATTGTAAATGCACAAACAGTAATTTCTCCGCATTGCAAGGTGCAATTCTGAAATTTTTTGCTTTTTCCTGCTCCTCTTAGCATGATAAAGAAGATTCAAAGAGAGTGAGATGCCAGCTCCTTTCGTTCAGTCAGTAGCTTCAATCATTTCTGGACGTTTTTCAATGGCAAAAATCATTGAATATTATAAATGCACAAACAGTAATTTCTCCGCATTGCAAGGTGCAATTCTGAAATTTTTTGCTTTTTCCCGCTCCTCTTAGCATGATAAAGAAGATTCAAAGAGAGTGAGGTGCCAGCTCCTTTCATTCAGTCAGTAGCTTCAAACATTTCTGGTATATGAATAACATGTTTTTCAATGGCAAAAATCAATGAATATTGTAAATGCACAAACAGTAATTTCTCCGCATTGCAAGGTGCAATTCTGAAATTTTTTGCTTTTTCCTGCTCCTCTTAGCATGATAAAGAAGATTCAAAGAGAGTGAGATGCCAGCTCCTTTCATTCAGTCAGTAGCTTCAATCATTTCTGGACGTTTTTCAATGGCAAAAATCAATGAATATTGTAAATGCACAAACTAATTTCTCCGCATTGCAAGGTGCAATTCTGAAATTTTTTGCTTTTTCCTGCTCCTCTTAGCATGATAAAGAAGATTCAAAGAGAGTGAGATGTCAGCTCCTTTCATTCAGTCAGTAGCTTCAAACATTTCTGGTATATGAATAACGATGTTTTTCAATGGCAAAAATCAATGAATATTGTAAATGCACAAACAGTAATTTCTCCGCATTGCAAGGTGCAATTCTGAAATTTTTTGCTTTTTCCTGCTCCTCTTAGCATGATAAAGAAGATTCAAAGAGAGTGAGATGCCAGCTCCTTTCATTCAGTCAGTAGCTTCAATCATTTCTGGATGTTTTTCAATGGCAAAAATCAATGAATATTGTAAATGCACAAACAGTAATTTCTCCGCATTGCAAGGTGCAATTCTGAAATTTTTTGCTTTTTCCTGCTCCTCTTAGCATGATAAAGAAGATTCAAAGAGAGTGAGATGCCAGCTCCTTTCGTTCAGTCAGTAGCTTCAATCATTTCTGGACGTTTTTCAATGGCAAAAATCATTGAATATTATAAATGCACAAACAGTAATTTCTCCGCATTGCAAGGTGCAATTCTGAAATTTTTTACTTTTTCCTGCTCCTCTTAGCATGATAAAGAAGATTCAAAGAGAGTGAGATGCCAGCTCCTTTCATTCAGTCAGTAGCTTCAAACATTTCTGGTATATGAATAACATGATGTTTTTCAATGGCAAAAATCAATGAATATTGTAAATGCACAAACAGTAATTTCTCCGCATTGCAAGGTGCAAGTCTGAAATTTTTTGCTTTTTCCTGCTCCTCTTAGCATGATAAAGAAGATTCAAAGAGAGTGAGATGCCAGCTACTTTCATTCAGTCAGTAGCTTCAATCATTTCTGGACGTTTTTCAATGGTAAAAATCAATGAATATTGTAAATGCACAAACAGTAATTTCTCCACATTGCAAGGTGCAATTCTGAAATTGTTTGCTTTTTCCTGCTCCTCTTAGCATGATAAAGAAGATTCAAAGAGAGTGAGATGCCAGCTCCTTTCATTCAGTCAGTAGCTTCAAACATTTCTGGTATATGAATAACATGATGTTTTTCAATGGCAAAAATCAATGAATATTGTAAATGCACAAACAGTAATTTCTCCGCATTGCAAGGTGCAAGTCTGAAATTTTTTGCTTTTTCCTGCTCCTCTTAGCATGATAAAGAAGATTCAAAGAGAGTGAGATGCCAGCTACTTTCATTCAGTCAGTAGCTTCAATCATTTCTGGACGTTTTTCAATGGTAAAAATCAATGAATATTGTAAATGCACAAACAGTAATTTCTCCGCATTGCAAGGTGCAATTCTGAAATTTTTTGCTTTTTCCTGCTCCTCTTAGCATGATAAAGAAGATTCAAAGAGAGTGAGATGTCAGCTCCTTTCATTCAGTCAGTAGCTTCAAACATTTCTGGTATATGAATAACATGATGTTTTTCAATGGCAAAAATCAATGAATATTGTAAATGCACAAACAGTAATTTCTCCGCATTGCAAGGTGCAATTCTGAAATTTTTTGCTTTTTCCTGCTCCTCTTAGCATGATAAAGAAGATTCAAAGAGAGTGAGATGCCAGCTCCTTTCGTTCAGTCAGTAGCTTCAATCATTTCTGGACGTTTTTCAATGGCAAAAATCATTGAATATTATAAATGCACAAACAGTAATTTCTCCGCATTGCAAGGTGCAATTCTGAAATTTTTTGCTTTTTCCCGCTCCTCTTAGCATGATAAAGAAGATTCAATGAGAGTGAGGTGCCAGCTCCTTTCATTCAGTCAGTAGCTTCAAACATTTCTGGTATATGAATAACATGTTTTTCAATGGCAAAAATCAATGAATATTGTAAATGCACAAACAGTAATTTCTCCGCATTGCAAGGTGCAATTCTGAAATTTTTTGCTTTTTCCTGCTCCTCTTAGCATGATAAAGAAGATTCAAAGAGAGTGAGATGCCAGCTCCTTTCATTCAGTCAGTAGCTTCAATCATTTCTGGACGTTTTTCAATGGCAAAAATCAATGAATATTGTAAATGCACAAACAGTAATTTCTCCGCATTGCAAGGTGCAATTCTGAAATTTTTTGCTTTTTCCTGCTCCTCTTAGCATGATAAAGAAGATTCAAAGAGAGTGAGATGTCAGCTCCTTTCATTCAGTCAGTAGCTTCAAACATTTCTGGTATATGAATAATATGATGTTTTTCAATGGCAAAAATCAATGAATATTGTAAATGCACAAACAGTAATTTCTCCGCATTGCAAGGTGCAATTCTGAAATTTTTTGCTTTTTCCTGCTCCTCTTAGCATGATAAAGAAGATTCAAAGAGAGTGAGATGCCAGCTCCTTTCATTCAGTCAGTAGCTTCAATCATTTCTGGATGTTTTTCAATGGCAAAAATCAATGAATATTGTAAATGCACAAACAGTAATTTCTCCGCATTGCAAGGTGCAATTCTGAAATTTTTTGCTTTTTCCTGCTCCTCTTAGCATGATAAAGAAGATTCAGAGTGAGATGCCAGCTCCTTTCGTTCAGTCAGTAGCTTCAATCATTTCTGGACGTTTTTCAATGGCAAAAATCATTGAATATTATAAATGCACAAACAGTAATTTCTCCGCATTGCAAGGTGCAATTCTGAAATTTTTTACTTTTTCCTGCTCCTCTTAGCATGATAAAGAAGATTCAAAGAGAGTGAGATGCCAGCTCCTTTCATTCAGTCAGTAGCTTCAAACATTTCTGGTATATGAATAACATGATGTTTTTCAATGGCAAAAATCAATGAATATTGTAAATGCACAAACAGTAATTTCTCCGCATTGCAAGGTGCAAGTCTGAAATTTTTTGCTTTTTCCTGCTCCTCTTAGCATGATAAAGAAGATTCAAAGAGAGTGAGATGCCAGCTACTTTCATTCAGTCAGTAGCTTCAATCATTTCTGGACGTTTTTCAATGGTAAAAATCAATGAATATTGTAAATGCACAAACAGTAATTTCTCCACATTGCAAGGTGCAATTCTGAAATTGTTTGCTTTTTCCTGCTCCTCTTAGCATGATAAAGAAGATTCAAAGAGAGTGAGATGCCAGCTCCTTTCATTCAGTCAGTAGCTTCAAACATTTCTGGTATATGAATAACATGATGTTTTTCAATGGCAAAAATCAATGAATATTGTAAATGCACAAACAGTAATTTCTCCGCATTGCAAGGTGCAATTCTGAAATTTTTTGCTTTTTCCTGCTCCTCTTAGCATGATAAAGAAGATTCAAAGAGAGTGAGATGCCAGCTCCTTTCATTCAGTCAGTAGCTTCAAACATTTCTGGTATATGAATAACATGATGTTTTTCAATGGCAAAAATCAATGAATATTGTAAATGCACAAACAGTAATTTCTCCGCATTGCAAGGTGCAAGTCTGAAATTTTTTGCTTTTTCCTGCTCCTCTTAGCATGATAAAGAAGATTCAAAGAGAGTGAGATGCCAGCTCCTTTCATTCAGTCAGTAGCTTCAAACATTTCTGGTATATGAATAACATGATGTTTTTCAATGGCAAAAATCAATGAATATTGTAAATGCACAAACAGTAATTTCTCCGCATTGCAAGGTGCAATTCTGAAATTTTTTGCTTTTTCCTGCTCCTCTTAGCATGATAAAGAAGATTCAAAGAGAGTGAGATGCCAGCTCTTTTCATTCAGTCAGTAGCTTCAATCATTTCTGGATGTTTTTCAATGGCAAAAATCAATGAATATTGTAAATGCACAAACAGTAATTTCTCCGCATTGCAAGGTGCAATTCTGAAATCTTTTGCTTTTTCCTGCTCCTCTTAGCATGATAAAGAAGATTCAAAGAGAGTGTGATGTCAGCTCCTTTCATTCAGTCAGTAGCTTCAAACATTTCTGGTATATGAATAACATGATGTTTTTCAATGGCAAAAATCAATGAATATTGTAAATGCACAAACAGTAATTTCTCCGCATTGCAAGGTGCAATTCTGAAATTTTTTGCTTTTTCCTGCTCCTCTTAGCATGATAAAGAAGATTCAAAGAGAGTGAGATGCCAGCTCCTTTCATTCAGTCAGTAGCTTCAATCATTTCTGGATGTTTTTCAATGGCAAAAATCAATGAATATTGTAAATGTACAAACAGTAATTTCTCCGCATTGCAAGGTGCAATTCTGAAATTTTTTGCTTTTTCCTGCTCCTCTTAGCATGATAAAGAAGATTCAAAGAGAGTGAGATGCCAGCTCCTTTCATTCAGTCAGTAGCTTCAAACATTTCTGGTATATGAATAACATGATGTTTTTCAATGGCAAAAATCAATGAATATTGTAAATGCACAAACAGTAATTTCTCCGCATTGCAAGGTGCAAGTCTGAAATTTTTTGCTTTTTCCTGCTCCTCTTAGCATGATAAAGAAGATTCAAAGAGAGTGAGATGCCAGCTACTTTCATTCAGTCAGTAGCTTCAATCATTTCTGGACGTTTTTCAATGGTAAAAATCAATGAATATTGTAAATGCACAAACAGTAATTTCTCCACATTGCAAGGTGCAATTCTGAAATTTTTTGCTTTTTCCTGCTCCTCTTAGCATGATAAAGAAGATTCAAAGAGAGTGAGATGCCAGCTCCTTTCATTCAGTCAGTAGCTTCAAACATTTCTGGTATATGAATAACATGATGTTTTTCAATGGCAAAAATCAATGAATATTGTAAATGCACAAACAGTAATTTCTCCGCATTGCAAGGTGCAATTCTGAAATTTTTTGCTTTTTCCTGCTCCTCTTAGCATGATAAAGAAGATTCAAAGAGAGTGAGATGCCAGCTCCTTTCATTCAGTCAGTAGCTTCAATCATTTCTGGATGTTTTTCAATGGCAAAAATCAATGAATATTGTAAATGCACAAACTGTAATTTCTCCGCATTGCAAGGTGCAATTCTGAAATTTTTTGCTTTTTCCTGCTCCTCTTAGCATGATAAAGAAGATTCAAAGAGAGTGAGATGCCAGCTCCTTTCATTCAGTCAGTAGCTTCAATCATTTCTGGACGTTTTTCAGTGGCAAAAATCAATGAATATTGTAAATGCACAAACAGTAATTTCTCCGCATTGCAAGGTGCAATTCTGAAATTTTTTGCTTTTTCCTGCTCCTCTTAGCATGATAAAGAAGATTCAAAGAGAGTGAGATGCCAGCTCCTTTCATTCAGTCAGTACCTTCAATCATTTCTGGACGTTTTTCAATGGCAAAAATCAATGAATATTGTAAATGCACAAACAGTAATTTCTCCGCATTGCAAGGTGCAATTCTGAAATTTTTTGCTTTTTCCCGCTCCTCTTAGCATGATAAAGAAGATTCAAAGAGAGTGAGGTGCCAGCTCCTTTCATTCAGTCAGTAGCTTCAAACATTTCTGGTATATGAATAACATGTTTTTCAATGGCAAAAATCAATGAATATTGTAAATGCACAAACAGTAATTTCTCTGCATTGCAAGGTGCAATTCTGAAATTTTTTGATTTTTCCTGCTCCTCTTAGCATGATAAAGAAGATTCAAAGAGAGTGAGATGCCAGCTCCTTTCATTCAGTCAGTAGCTTCAATCATTTCTGGACATTTTTCAATGGCAAAAATTAATGAAGATTGTAAATGCACAAACAGTAATTTCTCCGCATTGCAAGGTGCAATTCTGAAATTTTTTGCTTTTTCCTGCTCCTCTTAGCATGATAAAGAAGATTCAAAGAGAGTGAGATGCCAGCTCCTTTCATTCAGTCAGTAGCTTCAATCATTTCTGGACGTTTTTCAATGGCAAAAATCAATGAATATTGTAAATGCACAAACAGTAATTTCTCCGCATTGCAAAGTGCAATTCTGAAATTTTTTGCTTTTTCCTGCTCCTCTTAGCATGATAAAGAAGATTCAAAGAGAGTGAGATGCCAGCTCCTTTCATTCAGTCAGTAGCTTCAATCATTTCTGGATGTTTTTCAATGGCAAAAATCAATGAATATTGTAAATGTACAAACAGTAATTTCTCCGCATTGCAAGGTGCAATTCTGAAATTTTTTGCTTTTTCCTGCTCCTCTTAGCATGATAAAGAAGATTCAAAGAGAGTGAGATGCCAGCTCCTTTCATTCAGTCAGTAGCTTCAAACATTTCTGGTATATGAATAACATGATGTTTTTCAATGGCAAAAATCAATGAATATTGTAAATGCACAAACAGTAATTTCTCCGCATTGCAAGGTGCAAGTCTGAAATTTTTTGCTTTTTCCTGCTCCTCTTAGCATGATAAAGAAGATTCAAAGAGAGTGAGATGCCAGCTACTTTCATTCAGTCAGTAGCTTCAATCATTTCTGGACGTTTTTCAATGGTAAAAATCAATGAATATTGTAAATGCACAAACAGTAATTTCTCCACATTGCAAGGTGCAATTCTGAAATTTTTTGCTTTTTCCTGCTCCTCTTAGCATGATAAAGAAGATTCAAAGAGAGTGAGATGCCAGCTCCTTTCATTCAGTCAGTAGCTTCAAACATTTCTGGTATATGAATAACATGATGTTTTTCAATGGCAAAAATCAATGAATATTGTAAATGCACAAACAGTAATTTCTCCGCATTGCAAGGTGCAATTCTGAAATTTTTTGCTTTTTCCTGCTCCTCTTAGCATGATAAAGAAGATTCAAAGAGAGTGAGATGCCAGCTCCTTTCATTCAGTCAGTAGCTTCAATCATTTCTGGATGTTTTTCAATGGCAAAAATCAATGAATATTGTAAATGCACAAACTGTAATTTCTCCGCATTGCAAGGTGCAATTCTGAAATTTTTTGCTTTTTCCTGCTCCTCTTAGCATGATAAAGAAGATTCAAAGAGAGTGAGATGCCAGCTCCTTTCATTCAGTCAGTAGCTTCAATCATTTCTGGACGTTTTTCAGTGGCAAAAATCAATGAATATTGTAAATGCACAAACAGTAATTTCTCCGCATTGCAAGGTGCAATTCTGAAATTTTTTGCTTTTTCCTGCTCCTCTTAGCATGATAAAGAAGATTCAAAGAGAGTGAGATGCCAGCTCCTTTCATTCAGTCAGTACCTTCAATCATTTCTGGACGTTTTTCAATGGCAAAAATCAATGAATATTGTAAATGCACAAACAGTAATTTCTCCGCATTGCAAGGTGCAATTCTGAAATTTTTTGCTTTTTCCCGCTCCTCTTAGCATGATAAAGAAGATTCAAAGAGAGTGAGGTGCCAGCTCCTTTCATTCAGTCAGTAGCTTCAAACATTTCTGGTATATGAATAACATGTTTTTCAATGGCAAAAATCAATGAATATTGTAAATGCACAAACAGTAATTTCTCTGCATTGCAAGGTGCAATTCTGAAATTTTTTGATTTTTCCTGCTCCTCTTAGCATGATAAAGAAGATTCAAAGAGAGTGAGATGCCAGCTCCTTTCATTCAGTCAGTAGCTTCAATCATTTCTGGACATTTTTCAATGGCAAAAATTAATGAAGATTGTAAATGCACAAACAGTAATTTCTCCGCATTGCAAGGTGCAATTCTGAAATTTTTTGCTTTTTCCTGCTCCTCTTAGCATGATAAAGAAGATTCAAAGAGAGTGAGATGCCAGCTCCTTTCATTCAGTCAGTAGCTTCAATCATTTCTGGACGTTTTTCAATGGCAAAAATCAATGAATATTGTAAATGCACAAACAGTAATTTCTCCGCATTGCAAAGTGCAATTCTGAAATTTTTTGCTTTTTCCTGCTCCTCTTAGCATGATAAAGAAGATTCAAAGAGAGTGAGATGCCAGCTCCTTTCATTCAGTCAGTAGCTTCAAACATTTCTGGTATATGAATAACATGATGTTTTTCAATGGCAAAAATCAATGAATATTGTAAATGCACAAACAGTAATTTCTCCGCATTGCAAGGTGCAAGTCTGAAATTTTTTGCTTTTTCCTGCTCCTCTTAGCATGATAAAGAAGATTCAAAGAGAGTGAGATGCCAGTTACTTTCATTCAGTCAGTAGCTTCAATCATTTCTGGACGTTTTTCAATGGTAAAAATCAATGAATATTGTAAATGCACAAACAGTAATTTCTCCACATTGCAAGGTGCAATTCTGAAATTTTTTGCTTTTTCCTGCTCCTCTTAGCATGATAAAGAAGATTGAAAGAGAGTGAGATGCCAGCTCCTTTCATTCAGTCAGTAGCTTCAAACATTTCTGGTATATGAATAACATGATGTTTTTCAATGGCAAAAATCAATGAATATTGTAAATGCACAAACAGTAATTTCTCCGCATTGCAAGGTGCAATTCTGAAATTTTTTGCTTTTTCCTGCTCCTCTTAGCATGATAAAGAAGATTCAAAGAGAGTGAGATGCCAGCTCCTTTCATTCAGTCAGTAGCTTCAAACATTTCTGGTATATGAATAACATGATGTTTTTCAATGGCAAAAATCAATGAATATTGTAAATGCACAAACAGTAATTTCTCCGCATTGCAAGGTGCAATTCTACCAGAAATGTTTGAAGCTACTGACTGAATGAAAGGAGCTGGCATCTCACTCTCTTTGAATCTTCTTTATCATGCTAGGATTAACAGGAAAAAGCAAAAAATTTCAGAATTGCACCTTGCAATGTGGAGATATTACTGTTTGTGCATTTACAATATTCATTGATTTTTGCCATTGAAAAACGTTTTTCATATACCAGAAATGTTTGAAGCTACTGACTGAATGAAAGGAGCTGGCATCTCACTCTCTTTGAATCTTCTTTATCATGCTAGGATTAACAGGAAAAAGCTAAAAATTTCAGAATTGCACTGTGCAATGTGGAGATATTACTGTTTGTGCATTTACAATATTCATTGATTTTTGCCATTGAAAAACATGTTTTTCATATACCAGAAATGTTTGAAGCTACTGACTGAATGAAAGGAGCTGGCATCTCACTCTCTTTGAATTTTCTTTATCATGCTAGGATTAGCAGGAAAAAGCAAAAAATTTCAGAATTGCACCTTGCAATGTGGAGATATTACTGTTTGTGCATTTACAATATTCATTGATTTTTGCCATTGAAAAACATGTTTTTCATATACCAGAAATGTTTGAAGCTACTGACTGAATGAAAGGAGCTGGCATCTCACTCTCTTTGAATCTTCTTTATCATGCTAGGATTAACAGGAAAAAGCTTAAAATTTCAGAATTGCACCGTGCAATGTGGAGATATTACTGTTTGTGCATTTACAATATTCATTGATTTTTGCCATTGAAAAACATGTTTTTCATATACCAGAAATGTTTGAAGCTACTGACTGAATGAAAGGAGCTGGCATCTCACTCTCTTTGAATCTTCTTTATCATGCTAGGATTAGCAGGAAAAAGCAAAAAATTTCAGAATTGCACCTTGCAATGTGGAGATATTACTGTTTGTGCATTTACAATATTCATTGATTTTTGCCATTGAAAAACATGTTTTTCATATACCAGAAATGTTTGAAGCTACTGACTGAATGAAAGGAGCTGGCATCTCACTCTCTTTGAATCTTCTTTATCATGCTAGGATTAACAGGAAAAAGCAAAAAATTTCAGAATTGCACCTTGCAATGTGGAGATATTACTGTTTGTGCATTTACAATATTCATTGATTTTTGCCATTGAAAAACGTCCAGAAATGTTTGAAGCTACTGACTGAATGAAAGGAGCTGGCATCTCACTCTCTTTGAATCTTCTTTATCATGCTAGGATTAGCAGGAAAAAGCAAAAAATTTCAGAATTGCACCGTGCAATGTGGAGATATTACTGTTTGTGCATTTACAATATTCATTGATTTTTGCCATTGAAAAACATGTTTTTCATATACCAGAAATGTTTGAAGCTACTGACTGATTGAAAGGAGCTGGCATCTCACTCTCTTTGAATCTTCTTTATCATGCTAGGATTAGCAGGAAAAAGCAAAAAATTTCAGAATTGCACCTTGCAATGTGGAGATATTACTGTTTGTGCATTTACAATATTCATTGATTTTTGCCATTGAAAAACATGTTTTTCATATACCAGAAATGTTTGAAGCTACTGACTGAATGAAAGGAGCTGGCATCTCACTCTCTTTGAATCTTCTTTATCATGCTAGGATTAACAGGAAAAAGCAAAAAATTTCAGAATTGCACCTTGCAATGTGGAGATATTACTGTTTGTGCATTTACAATATTCATTGATTTTTGCCATTGAAAAACATGTTTTTCATATACCAGAAATGTTTGAAGCTACTGACTGAATGAAAGGAGCTGGCATATCACTCTCTTTGAATCTTCTTTATCATGCTAGGATTAACAGGAAAAAGCAAAAAATTTCAGAATTGCACCTTGCAATGTGGAGATATTACTGTTTGTGCATTTACAATATTCATTGATTTTTGCCATTGAAAAACGTCCAGAAATGTTTGAAGCTACTGACTGAATGAAAGGAGCTGGCATCTCACTCTCTTTGAATCTTCTTTATCATGCTAGGATTAACAGGAAAAAGCTAAAAATTTCAGAATTGCACCGTGCAATGTGGAGATATTACTGTTTGTGCATTTACAATATTCATTGATTTTTGCCATTGAAAAACATGTTTTTCATATACCAGAAATGTTTGAAGCTACTGACTGAATGCAAGGAGCTGGCATCTCACTCTCTTTGAATCTTCTTTATCATGCTAGGATTAGCAGGAAAAAGCAAAAAATTTCAGAATTGCACCTTGCAATGTGGAGATATTACTGTTTGTGCATTTACAATATTCATTGATTTTTGCCATTGAAAAACATGTTTTTCATATACCAGAAATGTTTGAAGCTACTGACTGAATGAAAGGAGCTGGCATCTCACTCTCTTTGAATCTTCTTTATCATGCTAGGATTAACAGGAAAAAGCTAAAAATTTCAGAATTGCACCGTGCAATGTGGAGATATTACTGTTTGTGCATTTACAATATTCATTGATTTTTGCCATTGAAAAACATGTTTTTCATATACCAGAAATGTTTGAAGCTACTGACTGAATGAAAGGAGCTGGCATCTCACTCTCTTTGAATCTTCTTTATCATGCTAGGATTAACAGGAAAAAGCTAAAAATTTCAGAATTGCACCGTGCAATGTGGAGATATTACTGTTTGTGCATTTACAATATTCATTGATTTTTGCCATTGAAAAACATGTTTTTCATATACCAGAAATGTTTGAAGCTACTGACTGAATGAAAGGAGCTGGCATCTCACTCTCTTTGAATCTTGTTTATCATGCTAGGATTAGCAGGAAAAAGCAAAAAATTTCAGAATTGCACCTTGCAATGTGGAGATATTACTGTTTGTGCATTTACAATATTCATTGATTTTTGCCATTGAAAAACGTCCAGAAATGTTTGAAGCTACTGACTGAATGAAAGGAGCTGGCATCTCACTCTCTTTGAATCTTCTTTATCATGCTAGGATTAGCAGGAAAAAGCAAAAAATTTCAGAATTGCACCTTGCAATGTGGAGATATTACTGTTTGTGCATTTACAATATTCATTGATTTTTGCCATTGAAAAACATGTTTTTCATATACCAGAAATGTTTGAAGCTACTGACTGAATGAAAGGAGCTGGCATCTCACTCTGAATCTTCTTTATCATGCTAGGATTAGCAGGAAAAAGCAAACAATTTCAGAATTGCACCTTGCAATGTGGAGATATTACTGTTTGTGCATTTACAATATTCATTGATTTTTGCCATTGAAAAACATGTTTTTCATATACCAGAAATGTTTGAAGCTACTGACTGAATGAAAGGAGCTGGCATCTCACTCTCTTTGAATCTTCTTTATCATGCTAGGATTAACAGGAAAAAGCTAAAAATTTCAGAATTGCACCGTGCAATGTGGAGATATTACTGTTTGTGCATTTACAATATTCATTGATTTTTGCCATTGAAAAACATGTTTTTCATATACCAGAAATGTTTGAAGCTACTGACTGAATGAAAGGAGCTGGCATCTCACTCTCTTTGAATCTTCTTTATCATGCTAGGATTAGCAGGATAAAGCAAAAAATTTCAGAATTGCACCTTGCAATGTGGAGATATTACTGTTTGTGCATTTACAATATTCATTGATTTTTGCCATTGAAAAACATGTTTTTCATATACCAGAAATGTTTGAAGCTACTGACTGAATGAAAGGAGCTGACATCTCACTCTCTTTGAATCTTCTTTATCATGCTAGGATTAACAGGAAAAAGCAAAAAATTTCAGAATTGCACCTTGCAATGTGGAGATATTACTGTTTGTGCATTTACAATATTCATTGATTTTTGCCATTGAAAAACGTCCAGAAATGTTTGAAGCTACTGACTGAATGAAAGGAGCTGGCATCTCACTCTCTTTGAATCTTCTTTATCATGCTAGGATTAGCAGGAAAAAGCAAAAAATTTCAGAATTGCACCGTGCAATGTGGAGATATTACTGTTTGTGCATTTACAATATTCATTGATTTTTGCCATTGAAAAACATGTTTTTCATATACCAGAAATGTTTGAAGCTACTGACTGATTGAAAGGAGCTGGCATCTCACTCTCTTTGAATCTTCTTTATCATGCTAGGATTAGCAGGAAAAAGCAAAAAATTTCAGAATTGCACCTTGCAATGTGGAGATATTACTGTTTGTGCATTTACAATATTCATTGATTTTTGCCATTGAAAAACGTTTTTCATATACCAGAAATGTTTGAAGCTACTGACTGAATGAAAGGAGCTGGCATCTCACTCTGAATCTTCTTTATCATGCTAGGATTAGCAGGAAAAAGCAAACAATTTCAGAATTGCACCTTGCAATGTGGAGATATTACTGTTTGTGCATTTACAATATTCATTGATTTTTGCCATTGAAAAACATGTTTTTCATATACCAGAAATGTTTGAAGCTACTGACTGAATGAAAGGAGCTGGCATCTCACTCTCTTTGAATCTTCTTTATCATGCTAGGATTAACAGGAAAAAGCTAAAAATTTCAGAATTGCACTGTGCAATGTGGAGATATTACTGTTTGTGCATTTACAATATTCATTGATTTTTGCCGTTGAAAAACATGTTTTTCATATACCAGAAATGTTTGAAGCTACTGACTGATTGAAAGGAGCTGGCATCTCACTCTCTTTGAATCTTCTTTATCATGCTAGGATTAGCAGGAAAAAGCAAAAAATTTCAGAATTGCACCTTGCAATGTGGAGATATTACTGTTTGTGCATTTACAATATTCATTGATTTTTGCCATTGAAAAACATGTTTTTCATATACCAGAAATGTTTGAAGCTACTGACTGAATGAAAGGAGCTGGCATCTCACTCTCTTTGAATCTTCTTTATCATGCTAGGATTAACAGGAAAAAGCAAAAAATTTCAGAATTGCACCTTGCAATGTGGAGATATTACTGTTTGTGCATTTACAATATTCATTGATTTTTGCCATTGAAAAACATGTTTTTCATATACCAGAAATGTTTGAAGCTACTGACTGAATGAAAGGAGCTGGCATCTCACTCTCTTTGAATCTTCTTTATCATGCTAGGATTAACAGGAAAAAGCAAAAAATTTCAGAATTGCACCTTGCAATGTGGAGATATTACTGTTTGTGCATTTACAATATTCATTGATTTTTGCCATTGAAAAACGTCCAGAAATGTTTGAAGCTACTGACTGAATGAAAGGAGCTGGCATCTCACTCTCTTTGAATCTTCTTTATCATGCTAGGATTAACAGGAAAAAGCAAAAAATTTCAGAATTGCACCTTGCAATGTGGAGATATTACTGTTTGTGCATTTACAATATTCATTGATTTTTGCCATTGAAAAACATGTTTTTCATATACCAGAAATGTTTGAAGCTACTGACTGAATGAAAGGAGCTGGCATATCACTCTCTTTGAATCTTCTTTATCATGCTAGGATTAACAGGAAAAAGCAAAAAATTTCAGAATTGCACCTTGCAATGTGGAGATATTACTGTTTGTGCATTTACAATATTCATTGATTTTTGCCATTGAAAAACATGTTTTTCATATACCAGAAATGTTTGAAGCTACTGACTGAATGAAAGGAGCTGGCATCTCACTCTCTTTGAATCTTCTTTATCATGCTAGGATTAACAGGAAAAAGCAAAAAATTTCAGAATTGCACCTTGCAATGTGGAGATATTACTGTTTGTGCATTTACAATATTCATTGATTTTTGCCATTGAAAAACGTCCAGAAATGTTTGAAGCTACTGACTGAATGAAAGGAGCTGGCATCTCACTCTCTTTGAATCTTCTTTATCATGCTAGGATTAACAGGAAAAAGCAAAAAATTTCAGAATTGCACCTTGCAATGTGGAGATATTACTGTTTGTGCATTTACAATATTCATTGATTTTTGCCATTGAAAAACATGTTTTTCATATACCAGAAATGTTTGAAGCTACTGACTGAATGAAAGGAGCTGGCATATCACTCTCTTTGAATCTTCTTTATCATGCTAGGATTAACAGGAAAAAGCAAAAAATTTCAGAATTGCACCTTGCAATGTGGAGATATTACTGTTTGTGCATTTACAATATTCATTGATTTTTGCCATTGAAAAACGTCCAGAAATGTTTGAAGCTACTGACTGAATGAAAGGAGCTGGCATCTCACTCTCTTTGAATCTTCTTTATCATGCTAGGATTAACAGGAAAAAGCTAAAAATTTCAGAATTGCACCGTGCAATGTGGAGATATTACTGTTTGTGCATTTACAATATTCATTGATTTTTGCCATTGAAAAACATGTTTTTCATATACCAGAAATGTTTGAAGCTACTGACTGAATGCAAGGAGCTGGCATCTCACTCTCTTTGAATCTTCTTTATCATGCTAGGATTAGCAGGAAAAAGCAAAAAATTTCAGAATTGCACCTTGCAATGTGGAGATATTACTGTTTGTGCATTTACAATATTCATTGATTTTTGCCATTGAAAAACATGTTTTTCATATACCAGAAATGTTTGAAGCTACTGACTGAATGAAAGGAGCTGGCATCTCACTCTCTTTGAATCTTCTTTATCATGCTAGGATTAACAGGAAAAAGCTAAAAATTTCAGAATTGCACCGTGCAATGTGGAGATATTACTGTTTGTGCATTTACAATATTCATTGATTTTTGCCGTTGAAAAACATGTTTTTCATATACCAGAAATGTTTGAAGCTACTGACTGATTGAAAGGAGCTGGCATCTCACTCTCTTTGAATCTTCTTTATCATGCTAGGATTAGCAGGAAAAAGCAAAAAATTTCAGAATTGCACCTTGCAATGTGGAGATATTACTGTTTGTGCATTTACAATATTCATTGATTTTTGCCATTGAAAAACATGTTTTTCATATACCAGAAATGTTTGAAGCTACTGACTGAATGAAAGGAGCTGGCATCTCACTCTCTTTGAATCTTCTTTATCATGCTAGGATTAACAGGAAAAAGCTAAAAATTTCAGAATTGCACCGTGCAATGTGGAGATATTACTGTTTGTGCATTTACAATATTCATTGATTTTTGCCATTGAAAAACATGTTTTTCATATACCAGAAATGTTTGAAGCTACTGACTGAATGAAAGGAGCTGGCATCTCACTCTCTTTGAATCTTCTTTATCATGCTAGGATTAACAGGAAAAAGCAAAAAATTTCAGAATTGCACCTTGCAATGTGGAGATATTACTGTTTGTGCATTTACAATATTCATTGATTTTTGCCATTGAAAAACATGTTTTTCATATACCAGAAATGTTTGAAGCTACTGACTGAATGAAAGGAGCTGGCATCTCACTCTCTTTGAATCTTCTTTATCATGCTAGGATTAACAGGAAAAAGCTAAAAATTTCAGAATTGCACCGTGCAATGTGGAGATATTACTGTTTGTGCATTTACAATATTCATTGATTTTTGCCATTGAAAAACATGTTTTTCATATACCAGAAATGTTTGAAGCTACTGACTGAATGAAAGGAGCTGGCATCTCACTCTCTTTGAATCTTCTTTATCATGCTAGGATTAGCAGGAAAAAGCAAAAAATTTCAGAATTGCACCTTGCAATGTGGAGATATTACTGTTTGTGCATTTACAATATTCATTGATTTTTGCCATTGAAAAACATGTTTTTCATATACCAGAAATGTTTGAAGCTACTGACTGAATGAAAGGAGCTGGCATCTCACTCTCTTTGAATCTTCTTTATCATGCTAGGATTAACAGGAAAAAGCTAAAAATTTCAGAATTGCACCGTGCAATGTGGAGATATTACTGTTTGTGCATTTACAATATTCATTGATTTTTGCCATTGAAAAACATGTTTTTCATATACCAGAAATGTTTGAAGCTACTGACTGAATGAAAGGAGCTGGCATCTCACTCTCTTTGAATCTTCTTTATCATGCTAGGATTAGCAGGAAAAAGCAAAAAATTTCAGAATTGCACCTTGCAATGTGGAGATATTACTGTTTGTGCATTTACAATATTCATTGATTTTTGCCATTGAAAAACATGTTTTTCATATACCAGAAATGTTTGAAGCTACTGACTGAATGAAAGGAGCTGGCATCTCACTCTCTTTGAATCTTCTTTATCATGCTAGGATTAACAGGAAAAAGCAAAAAATTTCAGAATTGCACCTTGCAATGTGGAGATATTACTGTTTGTGCATTTACAATATTCATTGATTTTTGCCATTGAAAAACGTCCAGAAATGTTTGAAGCTACTGACTGAATGAAAGGAGCTGGCATCTCACTCTCTTTGAATCTTCTTTATCATGCTAGGATTAGCAGGAAAAAGCAAAAAATTTCAGAATTGCACCGTGCAATGTGGAGATATTACTGTTTGTGCATTTACAATATTCATTGATTTTTGCCATTGAAAAACATGTTTTTCATATACCAGAAATGTTTGAAGCTACTGACTGATTGAAAGGAGCTGGCATCTCACTCTCTTTGAATCTTCTTTATCATGCTAGGATTAGCAGGAAAAAGCAAAAAATTTCAGAATTGCACCTTGCAATGTGGAGATATTACTGTTTGTGCATTTACAATATTCATTGATTTTTGCCATTGAAAAACGTTTTTCATATACCAGAAATGTTTGAAGCTACTGACTGAATGAAAGGAGCTGGAATCTCACTCTGAATCTTCTTTATCATGCTAGGATTAGCAGGAAAAAGCAAACAATTTCAGAATTGCACCTTGCAATGTGGAGATATTACTGTTTGTGCATTTACAATATTCATTGATTTTTGCCATTGAAAAACATGTTTTTCATATACCAGAAATGTTTGAAGCTACTGACTGAATGAAAGGAGCTGGCATCTCACTCTCTTTGAATCTTCTTTATCATGCTAGGATTAACAGGAAAAAGCTAAAAATTTCAGAATTGCACCGTGCAATGTGGAGATATTACTGTTTGTGCATTTACAATATTCATTGATTTTTGCCGTTGAAAAACATGTTTTTCATATACCAGAAATGTTTGAAGCTACTGACTGATTGAAAGGAGCTGGCATCTCACTCTCTTTGAATCTTCTTTATCATGCTAGGATTAGCAGGAAAAAGCAAAAAATTTCAGAATTGCACCTTGCAATGTGGAGATATTACTGTTTGTGCATTTACAATATTCATTGATTTTTGCCATTGAAAAACATGTTTTTCATATACCAGAAATGTTTGAAGCTACTGACTGAATGAAAGGAGCTGGCATCTCACTCTCTTTGAATCTTCTTTATCATGCTAGGATTAACAGGAAAAAGCAAAAAATTTCAGAATTGCACCTTGCAATGTGGAGATATTACTGTTTGTGCATTTACAATATTCATTGATTTTTGCCATTGAAAAACATGTTTTTCATATACCAGAAATGTTTGAAGCTACTGACTGAATGAAAGGAGCTGGCATCTCACTCTCTTTGAATCTTCTTTATCATGCTAGGATTAACAGGAAAAAGCAAAAAATTTCAGAATTGCACCTTGCAATGTGGAGATATTACTGTTTGTGCATTTACAATATTCATTGATTTTTGCCATTGAAAAACGTCCAGAAATGTTTGAAGCTACTGACTGAATGAAAGGAGCTGGCATCTCACTCTCTTTGAATCTTCTTTATCATGCTAGGATTAACAGGAAAAAGCAAAAAATTTCAGAATTGCACCTTGCAATGTGGAGATATTACTGTTTGTGCATTTACAATATTCATTGATTTTTGCCATTGAAAAACATGTTTTTCATATACCAGAAATGTTTGAAGCTACTGACTGAATGAAAGGAGCTGGCATATCACTCTCTTTGAATCTTCTTTATCATGCTAGGATTAACAGGAAAAAGCAAAAAATTTCAGAATTGCACCTTGCAATGTGGAGATATTACTGTTTGTGCATTTACAATATTCATTGATTTTTGCCATTGAAAAACATGTTTTTCATATACCAGAAATGTTTGAAGCTACTGACTGAATGAAAGGAGCTGGCATCTCACTCTCTTTGAATCTTCTTTATCATGCTAGGATTAACAGGAAAAAGCAAAAAATTTCAGAATTGCACCTTGCAATGTGGAGATATTACTGTTTGTGCATTTACAATATTCATTGATTTTTGCCATTGAAAAACGTCCAGAAATGTTTGAAGCTACTGACTGAATGAAAGGAGCTGGCATCTCACTCTCTTTGAATCTTCTTTATCATGCTAGGATTAACAGGAAAAAGCAAAAAATTTCAGAATTGCACCTTGCAATGTGGAGATATTACTGTTTGTGCATTTACAATATTCATTGATTTTTGCCATTGAAAAACATGTTTTTCATATACCAGAAATGTTTGAAGCTACTGACTGAATGAAAGGAGCTGGCATATCACTCTCTTTGAATCTTCTTTATCATGCTAGGATTAACAGGAAAAAGCAAAAAATTTCAGAATTGCACCTTGCAATGTGGAGATATTACTGTTTGTGCATTTACAATATTCATTGATTTTTGCCATTGAAAAACGTCCAGAAATGTTTGAAGCTACTGACTGAATGAAAGGAGCTGGCATCTCACTCTCTTTGAATCTTCTTTATCATGCTAGGATTAACAGGAAAAAGCTAAAAATTTCAGAATTGCACCGTGCAATGTGGAGATATTACTGTTTGTGCATTTACAATATTCATTGATTTTTGCCATTGAAAAACATGTTTTTCATATACCAGAAATGTTTGAAGCTACTGACTGAATGCAAGGAGCTGGCATCTCACTCTCTTTGAATCTTCTTTATCATGCTAGGATTAGCAGGAAAAAGCAAAAAATTTCAGAATTGCACCTTGCAATGTGGAGATATTACTGTTTGTGCATTTACAATATTCATTGATTTTTGCCATTGAAAAACATGTTTTTCATATACCAGAAATGTTTGAAGCTACTGACTGAATGAAAGGAGCTGGCATCTCACTCTCTTTGAATCTTCTTTATCATGCTAGGATTAACAGGAAAAAGCTAAAAATTTCAGAATTGCACCGTGCAATGTGGAGATATTACTGTTTGTGCATTTACAATATTCATTGATTTTTGCCGTTGAAAAACATGTTTTTCATATACCAGAAATGTTTGAAGCTACTGACTGATTGAAAGGAGCTGGCATCTCACTCTCTTTGAATCTTCTTTATCATGCTAGGATTAGCAGGAAAAAGCAAAAAATTTCAGAATTGCACCTTGCAATGTGGAGATATTACTGTTTGTGCATTTACAATATTCATTGATTTTTGCCATTGAAAAACATGTTTTTCATATACCAGAAATGTTTGAAGCTACTGACTGAATGAAAGGAGCTGGCATCTCACTCTCTTTGAATCTTCTTTATCATGCTAGGATTAACAGGAAAAAGCTAAAAATTTCAGAATTGCACCGTGCAATGTGGAGATATTACTGTTTGTGCATTTACAATATTCATTGATTTTTGCCATTGAAAAACATGTTTTTCATATACCAGAAATGTTTGAAGCTACTGACTGAATGAAAGGAGCTGGCATCTCACTCTCTTTGAATCTTCTTTATCATGCTAGGATTAACAGGAAAAAGCAAAAAATTTCAGAATTGCACCTTGCAATGTGGAGATATTACTGTTTGTGCATTTACAATATTCATTGATTTTTGCCATTGAAAAACATGTTTTTCATATACCAGAAATGTTTGAAGCTACTGACTGAATGAAAGGAGCTGGCATCTCACTCTCTTTGAATCTTCTTTATCATGCTAGGATTAACAGGAAAAAGCTAAAAATTTCAGAATTGCACCGTGCAATGTGGAGATATTACTGTTTGTGCATTTACAATATTCATTGATTTTTGCCATTGAAAAACATGTTTTTCATATACCAGAAATGTTTGAAGCTACTGACTGAATGAAAGGAGCTGGCATCTCACTCTCTTTGAATCTTCTTTATCATGCTAGGATTAGCAGGAAAAAGCAAAAAATTTCAGAATTGCACCTTGCAATGTGGAGATATTACTGTTTGTGCATTTACAATATTCATTGATTTTTGCCATTGAAAAACATGTTTTTCATATACCAGAAATGTTTGAAGCTACTGACTGAATGAAAGGAGCTGGCATCTCACTCTCTTTGAATCTTCTTTATCATGCTAGGATTAACAGGAAAAAGCTAAAAATTTCAGAATTGCACCGTGCAATGTGGAGATATTACTGTTTGTGCATTTACAATATTCATTGATTTTTGCCATTGAAAAACATGTTTTTCATATACCAGAAATGTTTGAAGCTACTGACTGAATGAAAGGAGCTGGCATCTCACTCTCTTTGAATCTTCTTTATCATGCTAGGATTAGCAGGAAAAAGCAAAAAATTTCAGAATTGCACCTTGCAATGTGGAGATATTACTGTTTGTGCATTTACAATATTCATTGATTTTTGCCATTGAAAAACATGTTTTTCATATACCAGAAATGTTTGAAGCTACTGACTGAATGAAAGGAGCTGGCATCTCACTCTCTTTGAATCTTCTTTATCATGCTAGGATTAACAGGAAAAAGCAAAAAATTTCAGAATTGCACCTTGCAATGTGGAGATATTACTGTTTGTGCATTTACAATATTCATTGATTTTTGCCATTGAAAAACATGTTTTTCATATACCAGAAATGTTTGAAGCTACTGACTGAATGAAAGGAGCTGGCATCTCACTCTCTTTGAATCTTCTTTATCATGCTAGGATTAACAGGAAAAAGCTAAAAATTTCAGAATTGCACCGTGCAATGTGGAGATATTACTGTTTGTGCATTTACAATATTCATTGATTTTTGCCATTGAAAAACATGTTTTTCATATACCAGAAATGTTTGAAGCTACTGACTGAATGAAAGGAGCTGGCATCTCACTCTCTTTGAATCTTCTTTATCATGCTAGGATTAGCAGGAAAAAGCAAAAAATTTCAGAATTGCACCTTGCAATGTGGAGATATTACTGTTTGTGCATTTACAATATTCATTGATTTTTGCCATTGAAAAACATGTTTTTCATATACCAGAAATGTTTGAAGCTACTGACTGAATGAAAGGAGCTGGCATCTCACTCTCTTTGAATCTTCTTTATCATGCTAGGATTAACAGGAAAAAGCTAAAAATTTCAGAATTGCACCGTGCAATGTGGAGATATTACTGTTTGTGCATTTACAATATTCATTGATTTTTGCCATTGAAAAACATGTTTTTCATATACCAGAAATGTTTGAAGCTACTGACTGAATGAAAGGAGCTGGCATCTCACTCTCTTTGAATCTTCTTTATCATGCTAGGATTAGCAGGAAAAAGCAAAAAATTTCAGAATTGCACCTTGCAATGTGGAGATATTACTGTTTGTGCATTTACAATATTCATTGATTTATGCCATTGAAAAACATGTTTTTCATATACCAGAAATGTTTGAAGCTACTGACTGAATGAAAGGAGCTGGCATCTCACTCTTTGAATCTTCTTTATCATGCTAGGATTAACAGGAAAAAGCAAAAAATTTCAGAATTGCACCTTGCAATGTGGAGATATTACTGTTTGTGCATTTACAATATTCATTGATTTTTGCCATTGAAAAACATGTTTTTCATATACCAGAAATGTTTGAAGCTACTGACTGAATGAAAGGAGCTGGCATCTCACTCTCTTTGAATCTTCTTTATCATGCTAGGATTAACAGGAAAAAGCTAAAAATTTCAGAATTGCACCGTGCAATGTGGAGATATTACTGTTTGTGCATTTACAATATTCATTGATTTTTGCCATTGAAAAACATGTTTTTCATATACCAGAAATGTTTGAAGCTACTGACTGAATGAAAGGAGCTGGCATCTCACTCTCTTTGAATCTTCTTTATCATGCTAGGATTAGCAGGAAAAAGCAAAAAATTTCAGAATTGCACCTTGCAATGTGGAGATATTACTGTTTGTGCATTTACAATATTCATTGATTTTTGCCATTGAAAAACGTTTTTCATATACCAGAAATGTTTGAAGCTACTGACTGAATGAAAGGAGCTGGCATCTCACTCTCTTTGAATCTTCTTTATCATGCTAGGATTAACAGGAAAAAGCAAAAAATTTCAGAATTGCACCTTGCAATGTGGAGATATTACTGTTTGTGCATTTACAATATTCATTGATTTTTGCCATTGAAAAACATGTTTTTCATATACCAGAAATGTTTGAAGCTACTGACTGAATGAAAGGAGCTGGCATCTCACTCTCTTTGAATCTTCTTTATCATGCTAGGATTAACAGGAAAAAGCTAAAAATTTCAGAATTGCACCGTGCAATGTGGAGATATTACTGTTTGTGCATTTACAATATTCATTGATTTTTGCCATTGAAAAACATGTTTTTCATATACCAGAAATGTTTGAAGCTACTGACTGAATGAAAGGAGCTGGCATCTCACTCTCTTTGAATCTTCTTTATCATGCTAGGATTAGCAGGAAAAAGCAAAAAATTTCAGAATTGCACCTTGCAATGTGGAGATATTACTGTTTGTGCATTTACAATATTCATTGATTTTTGCCATTGAAAAACATGTTTTTCATATACCAGAAATGTTTGAAGCTACTGACTGAATGAAAGGAGCTGGCATCTCACTCTCTTTGAATCTTCTTTATCATGCTAGGATTAACAGGAAAAAGCTAAAAATTTCAGAATTGCACCGTGCAATGTGGAGATATTACTGTTTGTGCATTTACAATATTCATTGATTTTTGCCATTGAAAAACATGTTTTTCATATACCAGAAATGTTTGAAGCTACTGACTGAATGAAAGGAGCTGGCATCTCACTCTCTTTGAATCTTCTTTATCATGCTAGGATTAGCAGGAAAAAGCAAAAAATTTCAGAATTGCACCTTGCAATGTGGAGATATTACTGTTTGTGCATTTACAATATTCATTGATTTTTGCCATTGAAAAACATGTTTTTCATATACCAGAAATGTTTGAAGCTACTGACTGAATGAAAGGAGCTGGCATCTCACTCTCTTTGAATCTTCTTTATCATGCTAGGATTAACAGGAAAAAGCAAAAAATTTCAGAATTGCACCTTGCAATGTGGAGATATTACTGTTTGTGCATTTACAATATTCATTGATTTTTGCCATTGAAAAACATGTTTTTCATATACCAGAAATGTTTGAAGCTACTGACTGAATGAAAGGAGCTGGCATCTCACTCTCTTTGAATCTTCTTTATCATGCTAGGATTAACAGGAAAAAGCTAAAAATTTCAGAATTGCACCGTGCAATGTGGAGATATTACTGTTTGTGCATTTACAATATTCATTGATTTTTGCCATTGAAAAACATGTTTTTCATATACCAGAAATGTTTGAAGCTACTGACTGAATGAAAGGAGCTGGCATCTCACTCTCTTTGAATCTTCTTTATCATGCTAGGATTAGCAGGAAAAAGCAAAAAATTTCAGAATTGCACCTTGCAATGTGGAGATATTACTGTTTGTGCATTTACAATATTCATTGATTTTTGCCATTGAAAAACATGTTTTTCATATACCAGAAATGTTTGAAGCTACTGACTGAATGAAAGGAGCTGGCATCTCACTCTCTTTGAATCTTCTTTATCATGCTAGGATTAACAGGAAAAAGCTAAAAATTTCAGAATTGCACCGTGCAATGTGGAGATATTACTGTTTGTGCATTTACAATATTCATTGATTTTTGCCATTGAAAAACATGTTTTTCATATACCAGAAATGTTTGAAGCTACTGACTGAATGAAAGGAGCTGGCATCTCACTCTCTTTGAATCTTCTTTATCATGCTAGGATTAACAGGAAAAAGCAAAAAATTTCAGAATTGCACCTTGCAATGTGGAGATATTACTGTTTGTGCATTTACAATATTCATTGATTTTTGCCATTGAAAAACGTTTTTCATATACCAGAAATGTTTGAAGCTACTGACTGAATGAAAGGAGCTGGCATCTCACTCTCTTTGAATCTTCTTTATCATGCTAGGATTAACAGGAAAAAGCTAAAAATTTCAGAATTGCACCTTGCAATGCGGAGAAATTACTGTTTGTGCATTTACAATATTCATTGATTTTTGCCATTGAAAAACATCATGTTATTCATATACCAGAAATGTTTGAAGCTACTGACTGAATGAAAGGAGCTGGCATCTCACTCTCTTTGAATCTTCTTTATCATGCTAAGAGGAGCAGGAAAAAGCAAAAAATTTCAGAATTGCACCTTGCAATGTGGAGAAATTACTGTTTGTGCATTTACAATATTCATTGATTTTTGCCATTGAAAAACATGTTTTTCATATACCAGAAATGTTTGAAGCTACTGACTGAATGAAAGGAGCTGGCATCTCACTCTCTTTGAATCTTCTTTATCATGCTAGGATTAGCAGGAAAAAGCAAAAAATTTCAGAATTGCACCTTGCAATGTGGAGATATTACTGTTTGTGCATTTACAATATTCATTGATTTTTGCCATTGAAAAACATGTTTTTCATATACCAGAAATGTTTGAAGCTACTGACTGAATGAAAGGAGCTGGCATCTCACTCTCTTTGAATCTTCTTTATCATGCTAGGATTAACAGGAAAAAGCTAAAAATTTCAGAATTGCACCGTGCAATGTGGAGATATTACTGTTTGTGCATTTACAATATTCATTGATTTTTGCCATTGAAAAACATGTTTTTCATATACCAGAAATGTTTGAAGCTACTGACTGAATGAAAGGAGCTGGCATCTCACTCTCTTTGAATCTTCTTTATCATGCTAGGATTAGCAGGAAAAAGCAAAAAATTTCAGAATTGCACCTTGCAATGTGGAGATATTACTGTTTGTGCATTTACAATATTCATTGATTTTTGCCATTGAAAAACGTTTTTCATATACCAGAAATGTTTGAAGCTACTGACTGAATGAAAGGAGCTGGCATCTCACTCTCTTTGAATCTTCTTTATCATGCTAGGATTAACAGGAAAAAGCAAAAAATTTCAGAATTGCACCTTGCAATGTGGAGATATTACTGTTTGTGCATTTACAATATTCATTGATTTTTGCCATTGAAAAACATGTTTTTCATATACCAGAAATGTTTGAAGCTACTGACTGAATGAAAGGAGCTGGCATCTCACTCTCTTTGAATCTTCTTTATCATGCTAGGATTAACAGGAAAAAGCTAAAAATTTCAGAATTGCACCGTGCAATGTGGAGATATTACTGTTTGTGCATTTACAATATTCATTGATTTTTGCCATTGAAAAACATGTTTTTCATATACCAGAAATGTTTGAAGCTACTGACTGAATGAAAGGAGCTGGCATCTCACTCTCTTTGAATCTTCTTTATCATGCTAGGATTAGCAGGAAAAAGCAAAAAATTTCAGAATTGCACCTTGCAATGTGGAGATATTACTGTTTGTGCATTTACAATATTCATTGATTTTTGCCATTGAAAAACATGTTTTTCATATACCAGAAATGTTTGAAGCTACTGACTGAATGAAAGGAGCTGGCATCTCACTCTCTTTGAATCTTCTTTATCATGCTAGGATTAACAGGAAAAAGCTAAAAATTTCAGAATTGCACCGTGCAATGTGGAGATATTACTGTTTGTGCATTTACAATATTCATTGATTTTTGCCATTGAAAAACATGTTTTTCATATACCAGAAATGTTTGAAGCTACTGACTGAATGAAAGGAGCTGGCATCTCACTCTCTTTGAATCTTCTTTATCATGCTAGAATTAGCAGGAAAAAGCAAAAAATTTCAGAATTGCACCTTGCAATGTGGAGATATTACTGTTTGTGCATTTACAATATTCATTGATTTTTGCCATTGAAAAACATGTTTTTCATATACCAGAAATGTTTGAAGCTACTGACTGAATGAAAGGAGCTGGCATCTCACTCTCTTTGAATCTTCTTTATCATGCTAGGATTAACAGGAAAAAGCAAAAAATTTCAGAATTGCACCTTGCAATGTGGAGATATTACTGTTTGTGCATTTACAATATTCATTGATTTTTGCCATTGAAAAACATGTTTTTCATATACCAGAAATGTTTGAAGCTACTGACTGAATGAAAGGAGCTGGCATCTCACTCTCTTTGAATCTTCTTTATCATGCTAGGATTAACAGGAAAAAGCTAAAAATTTCAGAATTGCACCGTGCAATGTGGAGATATTACTGTTTGTGCATTTACAATATTCATTGATTTTTGCCATTGAAAAACATGTTTTTCATATACCAGAAATGTTTGAAGCTACTGACTGAATGAAAGGAGCTGGCATCTCACTCTCTTTGAATCTTCTTTATCATGCTAGGATTAGCAGGAAAAAGCAAAAAATTTCAGAATTGCACCTTGCAATGTGGAGATATTACTGTTTGTGCATTTACAATATTCATTGATTTTTGCCATTGAAAAACATGTTTTTCATATACCAGAAATGTTTGAAGCTACTGACTGAATGAAAGGAGCTGGCATCTCACTCTCTTTGAATCTTCTTTATCATGCTAGGATTAACAGGAAAAAGCTAAAAATTTCAGAATTGCACCGTGCAATGTGGAGATATTACTGTTTGTGCATTTACAATATTCATTGATTTTTGCCATTGAAAAACATGTTTTTCATATACCAGAAATGTTTGAAGCTACTGACTGAATGAAAGGAGCTGGCATCTCACTCTCTTTGAATCTTCTTTATCATGCTAGGATTAACAGGAAAAAGCAAAAAATTTCAGAATTGCACCTTGCAATGTGGAGATATTACTGTTTGTGCATTTACAATATTCATTGATTTTTGCCATTGAAAAACGTTTTTCATATACCAGAAATGTTTGAAGCTACTGACTGAATGAAAGGAGCTGGCATCTCACTCTCTTTGAATCTTCTTTATCATGCTAGGATTAACAGGAAAAAGCTAAAAATTTCAGAATTGCACCTTGCAATGCGGAGAAATTACTGTTTGTGCATTTACATATTCATTGATTTTTGCCATTGAAAAACATCATGTTATTCATATACCAGAAATGTTTGAAGCTACTGACTGAATGAAAGGAGCTGGCATCTCACTCTCTTTGAATCTTCTTTATCATGCTAAGAGGAGCAGGAAAAAGCAAAAAATTTCAGAATTGCACCTTGCAATGTGGAGATATTACTGTTTGTGCATTTACAATATTCATTGATTTTTGCCATTGAAAAACATGTTTTTCATATACCAGAAATGTTTGAAGCTACTGACTGAATGAAAGGAGCTGGCATCTCACTCTCTTTTGAATCTTCTTTATCATGCTAGGATTAGCAGGAAAAAGCAAAAAATTTCAGAATTGCACCTTGCAATGTGGAGATATTACTGTTTGTGCATTTACAATATTCATTGATTTTTGCCATTGAAAACATGTTTTTCATATACCAGAAATGTTTGAAGCTACTGACTGAATGAAAGGAGCTGGCATCTCACTCTCTTTGAATCTTCTTTATCATGCTAGGATTAACAGGAAAAAGCTAAAAATTTCAGAATTGCACCGTGCAATGTGGAGATATTACTGTTTGTGCATTTACAATATTCATTGATTTTTGCCATTGAAAAACATGTTTTTCATATACCAGAAATGTTTGAAGCTACTGACTGAATGAAAGGAGCTGGCATCTCACTCTCTTTGAATCTTCTTTATCATGCTAGGATTAGCAGGAAAAAGCAAAAAATTTTCAGAATTGCACCTTGCAATGTGGAGATATTACTGTTTGTGCATTTACAATATTCATTGATTTTTGCCATTGAAAAACATGTTTTTCATATACCAGAAATGTTTGAAGCTACTGACTGAATGAAAGGAGCTGGCATCTCACTCTCTTTGAATCTTCTTTATCATGCTAGGATTAACAGGAAAAAGCAAAAAATTTCAGAATTGCACCTTGCAATGTGGAGATATTACTGTTGTGCATTTACAATATTCATTGATTTTTGCCATTGAAAAAACATGTTTTTCATATACCAGAAATGTTTGAAGCTACTGACTGAATGAAAGGAGCTGGCATCTCACTCTCTTTGAATCTTCTTTATCATGCTAGGATTAACAGGAAAAAGCTAAAAATTTCAGAATTGCACCGTGCAATGTGGAGATATTACTGTTTGTGCATTTACAATATTCATTGATTTTTGCCATTGAAAAACATGTTTTTCATATACCAGAAATGTTTGAAGCTACTGACTGAATGAAAGGAGCTGGCATCTCACTCTCTTTGAATCTTCTTTATCATGCTGAGGATTAGCAGGAAAAAGCAAAAAATTTCAGAATTGCACCTTGCAATGTGGAGATATTACTGTTTGTGCATTTACAATATTCATTGATTTTTGCCATTGAAAAACATGTTTTTCATATACCAGAAATGTTTGAAGCTACTGACTGAATGAAAGGAGCGGCATCTCACTCTCTTTGAATCTTCTTTATCATGCTAGGATTAACAGGAAAAAGCTAAAATTTCAGAATTGCACCGTGCAATGTGGAGATATTACTGTTTGTGCATTTACAATATTCATTGATTTTTGCCATTGAAAAACATGTTTTTCATATACCAGAAATGTTTGAAGCTACTGACTGAATGAAAGGAGCTGGCATCTCACTCTCTTTGAATCTTCTTTATCATGTAGGATTAACAGGAAAAAGCAAAAATTTCAGAATTGCACCTTGCAATGTGGAGATATTACTGTTTGTGCATTTACAATATTCATTGATTTTTGCCATTGAAAAACGTTTTCATATACCAGAAATGTTTGAAGCTACTGACTGAATGAAAGGAGCTGGCATCTCACTCTCTTTGAATCTTCTTTATCATGCTAGGATTAACAGGAAAAAGCTAAAAATTTCAGAATTGCACCTTGCAATGCGGAGAAATTACTGTTTGTGCATTTACAATATTCATTGATTTTTGCCATTGAAAAACATCATGTTATTCATATACCAGAAATGTTTGAAGCTACTGACTGAATGAAAGGAGCTGGCATCTCACTCTCTTTGAATCTTCTTTATCATGCTGAGGAGCAGGAAAAAGCAAAAAATTTCAGAATTGCCACCTTGCAATGTGGAGAAATTACTGTT